>NW_004955522.1:1696522-1937789 GCF_000276665.1 Chinchilla lanigera | reverse complement strand
TTCCTTCCTTCCTTCCCTTCCTTCCTTCTTTCTTCCTTCCTTCCTTCCTTCCTTCCTTCCTTCCTTCCTTCCTTCCTTCCTTCCTTCCTTCCATGAGATTGTCATTTCCTAAGGGCAATGATGGAACACATACTGATCAATATGTGAAACATTCCACGTGTATTTGCCCGTGTGATACCCACATCAACCACAGGAAGTAGATATTACTGCCCATGTCTTCTGGATGACAAAATTGAGGCTGCCAATGACATGTCCATTTAGTGATGGGTCCTACATATGACCCCAGAACTGAGTGCAAAGCCACCACTACCCTTTACATGCCATTCTACCTGTCTGTCATCTCAGGCCCCAGCACAGCGACTGCCTTATGAACCATGAGTACTCAACAAACACAGGTGGGATGGATGCCTCAGTGACACCATGAGATCTCCTGGGGCTTCTCAATGAGTCGTTTCCCTTCTCTTTTTCCCTCATCTATTCATTCTGCTCTTTTTCCTTGATAAATCTACTCGAGGAAACTGATGGCAATTAGCAGGTCATCTAAATAGTAGTGCTTTCATCCCAAGAGAAATTCATGCTTAAAAAAAAATGTCTTGGAGTAATTGCCCAAGGCTATGGACCATGGTATGAATTAGGGACCCAGTAACCTCTAGATTCAGCTCACAACCTGGTTTCCATGCCAGAGCTCATGGCCAGATCCCAGCCAGCAGGACAGGAAAGAGGAGTGAGAAGAAGGCATTAAGAAGTCAATGTGGGAAGTCCCTGTCATCTCATTGGCCAGAACTGGTCACATGATCACAGAGTGCGGCACTGGAAGTTAGGGTACAACTGTTACTCTGAACCATCATGTGCTCCTTGGTTTAAATCATGTCACTAAGAAGGAAGGATGGATTACATATTGGGGAACAAGAAACAGTTCTTACATAATACCATTTCTGGGGTCCAGTCTTTCTTGGTTTACCATGATGGCGGAGGTCAGGTTCTGGTCATTTGGGACAGATCCCCTGGAAACTCATTCTTCCATTTCTTTTCAAAGCTGTCTACTTAACAGTGGCTTTTACAGGGGTTGGCTGTCTTGGCAAGCGGTCCCCGCTGGCCTTCCAGCCTCCTCCCGCTCCGGGGGATGGAAACGGCGCCTGGCACTCCCACCCTGCCCTCCTTCTTCACCATGCTCAATAAATATTTTTAGAAGATAATGACTCAAGGTATGGCCATCTTGGATCCAGGATCACACTCTGATATGGTGCCAGGTTTTTTTTTTTTCCCTCTCCTTAGCATTGGAAATAGATTTTTAAGCAGTATTATATAGCAGTTCCTCTTCAAAATCCTTCTTTCCTTTTCTTTAGTAATGTCTTTATAAATCACTGTTATAAAAATAAGGCAAGCAGAAGGAAAAATATGCAGTACCCAGAAACTGAAAATTCAAGTATTTGCTTTTTATGGGACACTTGAGGCTCTTAAAAAAGAGAACTGCTAGAAAACTTAAATACAAAAAAAATCACTGTATGATAACATAAAAGCCCAACAGAACTGAATAGTTTATGAAAATAATTTGAATATTTACACTTCAATTTATGGTCTGAAAATCACCCCTAAACCACGTCCTTATTCTTAAATGGATTTTTTGAGAGAGTGTTAAATACATTTTGATTATTTTGACACAATGTCTACTTGGATACTCTGTGCAATGATTTGAAGCCAAAAGGAAATTCCTAAAAATCTAAAGTACATCCATGAGACCGTACATTAGATATGCAGAGAGGTACATTAATATGTATGCATCTGTATGAAGTTTAATAAACATTTCAACTTAAAGGAGTACTTTTGATGGTTGTTATTGTTAGAGGAAAATAATTGTAAATTTAACTCAAATGAAGCCTAGGGTGAACAGACATTGTAATTCTCCTGACAGAGCAGCTCGGGTTCAAGTTCATTTCTTTTTATTTTCTAAGACTGAGGCTTAAACGTTCACTTAAACCATGTTTTATACACAACATTACGGAAACACAGCAATGCAGATCCATAAAAGTATTGACAAAAGACAGCCACATATACCAAGTGCTTTCATTTTGTCTTTCCTATTATTTTTCTTTTCCAGTAAGTCAAAGGAACCTCTTCTCAGAATTTCTTTCATGTCACCTATTTAGGAAGTATATTGACAATTATCTTAACAGGCCCCTAAAGCTTCAAATATCTGTTCCCAAAAAATTAGTTTTCACTTTAAAAGGACAAAAATTATTCACAACAAGAAAAGTGGTAGGGAAAGCATAGGTCCAAACACTTTATTATTAAACTCATGGGCTTAATGAAACCCAAACATGGAGAATACATTATGTAAATATCACAGACAAAGGGCTTTTGAAGTCCAGGCGACCACAATATCCAAGTTTTGAGACTGTGATTTTTTTCTTGTTGTTTATGCATTCTAGCAAGACCTCATCTCTCTTTCTCTCTCTTTCTCCTTCTCTTTCTCTCTTTCTCTCTCCCTTTCTTTCTCTCTCTCTCCCCCCCAACACACATACACACACACACACGCACACACACAGACACAAGTTTTTAAGCACATATCTCTGCAAACTTAAGCAAAAGGGAAGGCTAAGAATATGTAAGTGTCTGGACAGAAGAATAATTCACTCAACTTCAGAGCTGGAAACAAAAATAAACACAGTAAAAGAAATCCCTATTTAATCTGCTTTCCAAAGAAAAACTCATTCAAGGAGAAACAGGAAAATTTTCTCATTCTGGGGCACTGAAACAAAACTAAAACTCCAAAATAAAATACGCAGCCTGGGCACCATGAAGCTCAATAAATAAGCACTTGAGTAAGTCCTGTAATTGTACATTAGTTACCTTTCTTCTCTCCAAATTGGATTTAAAAGAAAAGACACAAGTGTAAATAGTAGTTCCACTAATATGAGTTGTAGTGCTAGTATCTGTGCACCTTCTGAGATGAAATATCTGACTTTCAACCATCAAGTATCTACTCAGTAGTTACTGGAAGTCAGGTTCTGGACTTCACGCTGAAGTAGTGGGAGGAAAACATAGAACCTCTATCCTAGGAAACTTATAGGCACATGGGTGCACTTGTACAGTACTGGAAATCATAGCATTTCCTGGTGGTCTGTTATGTGCCAAACATACTGCTGAACCCTCTGTGTATTATCCAAGATAATTGTTGAAATAACCAGCCAAAGATGTTTCTGCATTATTATCCCTGTTTCATGTGTGAAGAAACTAAAGCTCATAGAAATTAAACAACTTGTCCAAGGTCACCCTGGTATATGCGGACTGCGAGCTAGGCTGGTGTTCTGCTCTCTCCACGCAGCACAAACTCAGGGATTTCTAGGTGACAGTAACAATGGGCCAGTTCCTGCTTTTGTGCCTTCCTCAAAACAAGCTGTATTTTAGACAGGGGAAAACTCAAGCTTGGGGACAGGTAACTATGACTTCCTTGAGCTCTCCTTGTCAGAACTGGCACTCAGCTCTCCTGATGGCCAGGCCTAGGCTCTTTCCGGAGACTCAGGTTTTCTCCATTGAGTCTTTCAGAAACATAAGTAGTTTTCCCCAAGACTCAGATCTTATTGGATGAATCTCCAAAGATGGAGATGTTTGCTTCCTGCAAATTGAGCAAATGCAGGTTCCTAGATTCCTCATTGTGCTGCTGCCCCTCAAAGACAAATGGTCCTGAAACCTCATTTGCAAACTCGGGTCTTTTAAGTAGCCAAGAGAAATTGTGGATAACTACGTTGGAACTACAGAGGCCATGCTTTATTTTTTTCTTTTTAACATTCTGTAATGTCTCTAAGTACCTACAAAGAATAGCAGTCACCCCTCTCTTGTCCTCTCCCTCACTCTACATGGATTGTACATTATAGTCTGTACCAGCCTTCTCTCCCTTCTTTCCTGCCCCCTGCCCCCCTGCTTCATATTCTTCCTGCCCAACCATTCATAGTGAAAAGCCCCACATATATGTTCGGTCACAAGACAGGCAAGAGGGAGCCAGTGGGGGAAATGAATGAATTAGGAAAGGAACGAATCCTGCTGGGCTGAGGCCAGGGCGTGAGGCAAGTGACCTGCCTTCAAGTGCCACTTCATCCCTGGCCAGAAGGACAAACAGCACCTACAACTTCAAAAGAAGTGGAATAGCATTGATGATTTGCAGACAGAGGCTTCCCTTCTGTAATCTTGGCAAAGGATAGGTGTGAAAGCCTGATTCTCATTGAGAAAAGGCATTCTTCACAGTTTGATGGAACAGGAATATATTTTTTAAATGTCCATTTCCTCCCTATAATATTACTCCTTCTGTTTTGCAGTTATGGCTCCCAAGTGGAAATAAACTTTCTAGAAAACAATACCCATTGGTGAGATTAGGACTCTAGGCATGTAGGGTGAGTCATTTTGGGGGTGTGAGGGCATTTCCTGACAGCAAGGATGGAATTTCAGCCCCAGACTTTATTGACATATTTTTGTAGAGAGTTATCCTACCAAGCAATTACTGAGAGGCCTGGATCTCACTCTGACGCCATCTTAGAATGTTGTGAGCAGCTGACGGGCTATTTTATCAGTCCCTGTATGCTGCCACCCAGAGATAGCCATGAGTAGCCTTGACCATGTGGCCTTGGCAAGGCTTAGCCAATGAGCGTGTCCGATGTGAAACACAGATGAACAATGCACTCTCTGTGTTAAAAAAATGAACATGCAGAGCCCACTGTGCACTCGGGTATAATAAGAACTCTAACCACATTCAGACCTATGTCCACACTACAGTTGCCCTTTCATAAGAAAGTGGTCTAAAAACAATGCACTTAAAAGGGCATGTACTTACACTGAGGGTGTCATATAGCAAACTGTACAAAATGACCTGATTGCAAGTTTACTAAAGCCATAAATGGTTACTCACACTCATGGAAACTAACAAACAAATGGTAAGCAAATAACTGGAGAGGAAATTAGCACTTTCTAAACACTCAGAAGGATTATGCTATATGTGATATCAACATTCCCTTTTCTAACAACCATGGAGTGATTTGACAGACAAGGAAATTGGATTGATCTTAGCCTTTGGACAAATTTGGTAATTTACTATTTATACAAGGGCAAGTAGTTAGTATGTACCAGAGACGAACTTGAAGTGAGATCGTTTTGTCTCTAAAGGATGGTCGCTCTCCATTATGCCACTTACTCTGATTTTTCAATAAATATCTCTTGATAGACAAGTTCCATTTTTTACAATGACATGGTGACAGCAAGCTTCATGTTTTAAACATACTTTTCAAAGCAACCCCTCATAAAAGCATGCTCAAACAGAAAGGTTGCTAATCTGTAAGTGTTGTAAAATTTGTCTAACCACATAAGAAAGCTCTTTTCTAAGATGTCTGTGAATTGAGAACGTCATGTCTGAGCTTCAAAGACCTTTTGGTATTTTCCCCCGGCTGTATGGCCTCCTCTTCTCTAGCAGGAGGCTTGTCTATGGATTAATAATTCCTAGCAATCAGCCCAGGTGCCCATTTGTGAAGCCCCAGAATCCTCCCTTTGACATTTCCAGAGCAGATAAAAACTAATTATTCTGGGAGAGTCAAGTTCCCTCTATCTGCCGCTAAGATGTCTTGGAGAAGTTGCCAACATATTATGCATTGCAGGTAGGATGCAAGTAGAATATCCAAAGATATTTTACTTCTCCTCCTCTAAGGAAAAAAAAATAAGACAAAATAGAAACTACATATTAGGAAAGGCAGGTTCACAAAATAGCAAGAGTAGATCAATGATTCACATAGAAGAAAATGGCCACACTATTTCTAGAATGTTCTGGAGTAGAAATGGTGACGATGATATCGATGATGCTATTTTTGCCAGGTAAAACCAGGGTGGGCAGGAAAGGAGGAAAAGAAAGACAAGGAAAGGAATCATGAGTCCTGCATATGGAATATTTTTCTCTATGGAGTTTATGTTTCTAGCCAAAACAAACCTTAGTTGTAAGTTCTTGGTTTTAATGAATAATCTTACTAGAAACAGCCTCTAGAGCTTAAGGATCATGCCCTAGGACCCTCAAATTTCACTTCTATCAGTCCGCCCATTGACTTTATGGTTTGAGTCAAATCTATGAACCCCAGTTTCCTGCTGTATAGATGGGATCCTGGAATCTATTCCTGTAGATGCTTTCCCAAACCAAAACCACTTCACCTGAAGAAATGTGGAATCTCTGCCTTGTGAATGACATTGCTTGCATGGGGCCTGGGTCAGAGTGGATAGTCCTTATTCTATTTGGGGTGGAGACTAGCCACACCCCACATTCTTGTGGTGAAAACAGGCCATTCCGGAACACCTGCAGTGTGACTCAGCATGGGGACATGATGTCAGGTGGTGTCAGCTGGCCTGGATGGAGAGACCACGTTGGTGAGACTTAATCGCTTACTCAGTCATGCCTATAAGATGGAGCTCCAGTAAAATCTCTGAATGCTGAGGCTCAGAAGGCTTCCCTGGGTGGGAGGACGCCAGGTACATGCCACACATTGATTCTGGGAGCAAGATCGTCCCTGACATCAGAGGAAAGGGACCACGAGAGATTTGTGTCTGGTGCTTTGCTTGGATTCTAGCCTATGTCCTTTTTTCTTCAGCTCATTGTAACCTGTATCCATGCCCTGCACTACACGATGACCATAGATACATTAGTTTTTGGTGATTTTTGATAGTCTTTCTACTAAGTTATCATAGGTGAGGGTAGTACGGGGAACCGCCCCCACAAACTTGCCATTGACATCAGAAGTGAGGACAGTTTGGGGGATTTGTGGTTATCCCCTCACTCTTCACAGTACCCTACAAAACATCCACACATGTACTCTGCTTACTGAAATAGCCCTTATTTCCAAAGAGTGGGCAAGAAGTCAGTGGTAGTCTTACCCCTACGACCTGTGAGATGTCCAGAGTCCACAAGACCTTTCTGAGTTCCTGCTTCCTCGGCAGTAAAATGAGGATTTGAGTAAGTTGCTCAGTCTAAATGACAAAGATAATGACTGTGAAAGCTCTTTGAAATCGTCACTTCTTTTTCAATTATAAGACATTAAGGGGCCACTGTTACTACTACCTTGGAGTTTAAATGCTTCGGAATTATATTTACTCTCCTGGTTTTATTATGTATCTCATGACCGGGAACCTCACGTTGGCTCCATCGCCAGGTGCTGGAATTATGTCAGCTAGAACTTTCATTAGCAAATGGTTTAAGTCAGTAAAAAGTAATGGCAAAACAAATGCGGCATTTTGACGTGGCTGTATCTACTCCAGCACAGCGCGGTTTCCAGGCTAATGTCTTTTCAAACAGCTCTGTTTTGCCTGCAGACTTGAATACCCTCATTATAGTGTTTGAAAAAAAAGTTCCCTTATGTTTTTTTAAAGAGCGCCATTCTTCAAAAAGATGTCAAGAAGCTCTTTTTTCCCCTTTGCTACAAGGTGTAATGTAGAGATAAGCACAAAATCTGGTTGGAAATGTGACCTATATTGGACTGGCAAAGCTTAATATCAAGCAAACAGCTAGTTTGGGAGCAGGTTTTGTCCTACCTCACTGCTGATATTTGTAGAAAAGTACCTACGTATTATTCATGGGCAGTGGGAGAAGCTTGAGAGTCAATTACGGTGTTAAAAAATTGGAATCATTTGCTCATCGAGTTCATCAGAGTTTTGAACAAGTCCCTGGCCTTCCTCGAGACAGCCAAAGCCAGGTCTTTTGGAAAACATTTTATTTTCATGCTCAGCGTAATAAGAAGAGAAAAGTCATGTTTTGCAGATGAAATGGTGCTGATAATGAAAAGTAGGTCACACTTTCTCTCTGTGTCTCCATCTCTATTTTCCCTGAAAGACAAAGGGAAAGTCTGGAAGACATGAATCAAGCAAGGCTAGAGGCTGACCTGGGTGTTCTCTGCACTCTGAGTAAAATTAGGAGCATTTTCTTCTCGAAGATGACATTTAACAAGGGCACAGAACTTGGAAACAGAAACTGCTTTCTGGGGGTTTATGTGAGTGAGAGGGAGGGCTAGGTGAGGTGAGGGTACAGACAGCAGATCCTCCAGCATTTGGGGTCAATCATAATAAAAAAAAAAATCACAGGTTCAAAAGGTGCTGCTGGTGACTGTGACCTTAGAGGCTGGGGCAACTTGACAGGAAAAGGGCCCGAGGAAGAAGGCTTTCTATCAGTACCCAGAGGGATAATGTGACCATGTGTGATTATTTCCTTCTCCACTTCTCGGGAGGATTATACATCCCTGACTATAAGCAACCAGGGCACTCCCTTTGGCCAATGAAATTAGGCTAAAAAGATGCGGGGGAGGGTTATTTTTGGGAAGAGGCACAAAGAACCTGTCTTGTCTCTTTTCTCCGGGGTGCTAGAAAGACACTGTAATGTCACCATGGAGCCTGGAATGGAGAAGAGCAAGGGCAGAGGCAGCTCTTGACAGGCCTGTGATGGGCACAAGAATATGCCTTTTATTTTTGCAAACTGTGGAAAATGTGGGGTTGTTTGTTACTGCAGCATACCTAACCTAGCCTGACCCACATGGCATGCCTTAGCTCTTCCTTACGAAAAGTGTGAGAAAGATGAAATAGTCAATGTATCAGTTTGGTAGTCTGTACTTTTAAATCAACTTTTTGGCTTGGAAGTAGGCATTAGCACAACCCTCTTCAGCTGGACAGACTGGGTTGCAGACTCATTGGTACATGCTGTTGTTAACAGGATCTTCAAATGAGAAAATAAAGCTGATAAGATTACTGGGGGTGGCTTTAAAGAGATGATTTCCCACGGTCACCTTGCATTAGACTGTGAAACAAGACAGACCAGGGCAAAGATCCTAGAGCCGACTGCCTGGAAGCGAATTCTAGACTCTACCATATTCTCTGCCAGATTCTGGGGAAGCTACCTAGCTTCTCTGGCTTTTGTCTCCTCATCTGTAGAAATGGCTCAATGGGAGGCCTCTGCCACGTAGAACTGTGGGCAGAATTAATGCAACTAATGCACAGAAGGGAAAAACAGACAGCCTGGCCACACCGTCACCACTCAGAAGATGGTGACTACTGTTCCTATTGCTCCAGTTGTTGTTATACCACTCTTTCCACTTAAACTTCTCTACTGCTGAGTTCAGTATGGGATCTCAGGTGAGTAATTCATTTGCATGGGAGATGATAATCAAGAACAGGTCCTTGGCTGCTGCTGGGAGTAAGTGTCACTACAACTAGATTCTTACCTTAGGTTCACAGTCTTTTCTCTTCCCTGGATTCTATCAGAAGGCTAAACTCTTCTTACCATGCCGAACAAAATTAATTACTCTTCTGCATTTTTGGAACAGGCAACTGAAGACAGACAATGTTCAGTGGTCAGAAAATCTAGCACTGGGTAAAGAAAAGAGAGGAACCAATCTGGGTTCTGTGATATACAGTTTAGACAAGTAACTGGACTCTTCTGAGCATTAATTTTCCTGATCTGCAAAATGGGGATGGTGGGGGGAAAATCCTGTGGGAAGTAAGGGTAGGATAAGATAATATATGTAACGTTATGAGGGTGGAAAGAATTCCATAGCATCAATATGAGCTGCTATCATTATTAATAAAACTACTACTAACCATAAGAACACTACCACAAACAAATACACAAAATTGTAGCAAGCATTTTGCAGCTTGTCTTGGAATGACAGAATGAACATTGTTAACTGTCAGGGACCTCTGTTCACATCTACAAAGGAAGCGAAGGGCATGGGCCCTGAAACTGGGTGGCCCAGGATTCTTCCACTCCTGGGAAAAAATAAAGAGGAGGGGACACTGTATGTCACAATCTGTCAAAGGAGAGCGGTTTCACAGCCTTAAATCTATGTGGACTCCTCCCAAGAGAAAAGGGGAATGTGTATGAGCTCCCACTTTGGGTGTCAATGTATTTTCATGTAGCTGTAGTCCTTGTTAAATGTGAGGCTATCATTTTCATTCCATAATGTCAATTTTTCTCACTTTAAAAAAACTATTTCCTGTATGGCATAAGGTGGCCAGTACTGGGCTGTAGCTCTGAACAATAGACACTGTCCCTGCCCATGTGCACCATGGTCACCTTAGGTGGCAAGCTATAGGTGCGGTGAGCAGTACAGCCCCAGCGCATGGGCTTCTGGCACAAGGGAAGCAAGATGTGCCGCGGTGGTGGTTGTTCGTGGGTTGACTGCTTTGTTGTCCATCAGGTCCTGAGTTAAAAAAAAATCAGCCTGGTGTTGGGTCAGGCTGGTACCCGGACTAGATGAACCTGGACTAACAAACAGATACAGATGAGTGGCCCCCACTGAATGTGGCCGAATCAGGCACTGCCCCCATCTGGGAGTAAGCAGCAGGTACTTGTTGAGTCTGGGACAAACGAACCCCATCCTCCTTTCTCTTGTTGATATTCTGATTTGATCTGGGAGACTCACAGCTTCCCTGACTCTTAGTTCATGAGCTTTGGGATGTCTGCAGGGCCAACTCCACAGTGACAACTTGGCCCAAATCTTGCCAAACTTCCAAATCTCCCCAGACACTGAGATTACATCAGGATGGATGCAATCCAATTCAGGTCAGAGTGAATCCTAGGAAGAGACATTTGCTCTGCTCCCATTGTAATGAACCTGGTAGATGTGATGTAGAGAAACTTCACAGATAATGGTGCCAATGCTGAGGAAATGAATCTAAGAGGTAAAAAGAGGAAAACTAGGTCCTAATTGTTTAGTTCCCGGAGCAAGCTTTAGCTGACCCCCCTTGTCACGCATATATTTTCCAGTTAGTTAAGCTTACTAGATGATGTTTTCTTCCATTTAAAATCAAAATTATCTAACATTGTCGACTTGATAATAGTAGGGAAACCATTTTCTTGACCTTGGGTTTTTTAAATTGGATCTACTATCTGTAATTTATCAGAGATCTAGCGTAGGGTCATGGCTAAATTTCTTACCTTAGAGATGTAGCCATAACTACTTTGATACTTTTCCACTCTGAAAACCTTGTGAATGGATTTACCTTCTCATTAACAGAGAGGGTAATGGACATTCAGCCCTGCAGGTTGAGAACAATCCAAATCTATGCTTGTTGTCTTGGCATAGTTATTATTTGTGTGTCTTTTCACTCTCAGAAGTATCTAAAATGGATGGGTTAATAAATCGTAAGGTCACCCTCCTGGTAGTTCTCCTTTACGAAGTTGTTTTGTTTTTTCCTTAAAAGCAAAATCGCCCTTAAATTCTTTCCAGTGATAACTGTGGCTAATTATACTCCCCATATAATCTCCTTTTGCCAGTCTTCCCATGTTTGACTTTGAGGGGATTAATCATTACTTTCAGCTGTCGGACCAGGTTCTTGAACTCAGGGTATTATTGTTTTATCTAAAGGAAACCCCTCTGGAGCAGGGCCTCCATCCATCATACCTCCCACAGTAGAAAGAACTGATTAAAACTTCCTGGCCTGCAAACTTGTTTGTTGATGTGTCGCTTCCCTTCGTGTGCACCATGTTTAGGATACGGCAAAAGGCATTGTTTTACGGAGATGGGACAGTTATCTGTGGGGAAGACTCGGTGCTGGGAATTTGGCCACCTCTGTAAACACAATGATAACATCATGTCTGCACACACTCGGGGAAAACAATGGCCCCGAATTCCCTTTTCCTAATTAGAGTTTGAAACAATAGGTGGGAAATAGGAGGCCCTGCTATCATTATCTATCGGCCTTCATTTCTGGGCATTGACTGAGCTTAGAGTGTTTTGTGTGTGTGAAGGAACAGCAAATTAAAATTCGGGCTTCTTCCATTTTTCTTCTTGAGTGTTCATCTTGTTATGAAGCTCCGGAAACAGGGATTAAACATCGTACAGAGAAGATTTGAGAGCTACAAACACTTGTGAACGGTACCAAGTCCCCTTGCAAATTATTCCAATAAGCAAAGGCCTGCTCAAGGCAGACAATAGAGAAGAGCTGGTGAAGATACTTTTAAAGGTTCGCTTGGATCAGGAAGAGACACCGATAGGCGCCTTCCCCAAATGGGAAACAAATTGTGTGCTTTCTGAATCAATGAATGAGAAAGTCATCTGGTTTTTTTGTCGTTGTTGTGAATGAAAATCAGCAACATCACAGTACAAGTCTTCATCTTTTAAAATCTGAGATGTCCAGTACTCTGCTAACATTGGATACACGGATCTGCAGGGCAGGGTTTGCCCACGAAGTCCCAAGCAGGCTCACTGGCTAGTGTCCTCAGGGGCAGAGTCAACACCAGCAATCAAGCCATATTAGGTCTGTTTACATTTATGATTGCCCTGAAGAGTGGCAACTAAGTGATTTAGATTGGAAAATTTCCCTTCTGAGTTCCAGATACATAACGTTTAATTCTTATGGAATTGTACCAGGCAAGATGGCCACTGTATGAGCAAATTCCATGCCGGATGACTGCCGTGGTCCTGGAAGGGGACCCTGTCCGTCTGTACCACAGAAAGGAATTGTGATGTGGTTTGGCTATACGGGGATAGAGAGAGGAGGTAGGAGCCTGATGATGACTGGAAAGCAATTTTATATTTCTTTCTTTCTTTCTTTTTTTTTTTTGCAGTACCAGGGATCGAACTCATGACCTTGCGCTTCCCAGGCAGGCCCTTATGCCACTGAGCTACATCCCCAGCCCGCAATTTTATATTTCTAATGTAAGGCTGAGCAGCCCTCAGTTTCTGCTGATCCAGCTGACAGGTCATTCATCCCCCTGATAGTCCTTCTCTGAATTTCTAGGCCAAGCTAAAGTGGTCTTCCAACTATGCTCTTGCCCCAAAATACGTATCTCTGCAGTTACCTGACTCTAGGTCTCCCCAGAACCATCAGAGTTGAAATCGCTGGAGGCCAGGCCGCCTGGGTTCCCTCTTATACTCAGGGCCTGGCATAGCTCCTGCCTTTTCTCTGCACTTCAGTTAAACAAGGGATCTCATTCAGTTATTCATGCAAAAAAAAAAATCCCCTCTATTACACACAGAAAAAAATTACATGAAATTGGAACTGCATCTCACCAGAACAGTGTGCAAGCTGCAACTCCTCTATTCACATATTCATTCATCAGCAAATATTTACAAGTTCTTTCAATGCACTAGACATTGCTCTCATTGCGCAAGACTCAAAGGTGGACAAGACTGATCAGTTCCTTGCTCTCCTGCAGCTTTCAGCCAATGAGAAGAGAAAAACAATAAATGAGTGATAAAGAAGTGGCTAGGCAGATAGTTAATATCAGGTGATGGTAAGAGCTAGGGAGAGAAATAAAATAGCGATGGGGTAGATAGAATGAAAGTAGTTACTTTGGATAGGAGAGCTGGCGTGGACTCCTATGAAGGGACAGTATCCCTATGACAGTGAGGGGTCACACGCCATTTACAGCATCCCCAAACACAGTCATCAAGCCTTAATCTCTCATGATCCATAAAGTGACCAGCAATATCAGTGAAGTTTTCTTACCCAAAACCAGCAGTGTGAGCACAGGTATCCGTTAGTTCAACCCAGACTACGGTGATGTGGTTAAAAAATTCTTGTCAGAAAGTCCCAAACTAGTATCTCTTATCTGGGTTGGCTTTGCTCTGCTCAGTGACTCTGTAGCCCTGGATCTATTCATCTTGTGGCTCTACTATTGTCAATGTGTAGTGTCCAAAACCATCAGCTATGCCTGCATCAATCTTGTGGGGTAAGAGTGAGGCAGGTTTTCAAGGGTCAAGTTTAGGAGAAGCCAGCATCATTCCATCAATATTTCATTGGCCAGGACATGGTCACATGGCCATGTCTAATACAAGAGAGGCTGGGAAATGTAGTCCAGCCTTGCGTTAGAAAGAGGCAAAAATGGCCTTGGTTTTGTTTTGGGACCTCTGTCTACATGATCCAACAAGCAAAACTGTGAGGAGGATAATCCCAACCCTTCTGCTAAATTCAGAGTCTCTGATTATATACTGCCTCGGCTACACCAGCCGAATGATTAAAATCAAGTATTACTCTGGCAGAATATAATGTGGTATGTGAGATGTAGGAAGCGAAAGCTACAGCTGAAATCCAATGGGTTAATCTACTAAGGAAAAAAAATATTTCGACCTGTTGTACTCACAGGCGGCCCCAGAGATGGCAGGCTAATTGTCCTTCTGGGATGCTGACTTCTTTGTGGAGCCCTCAGAATGGACCATTCGACCTTTTGAGGTTTCTCATTGCTCTGATCTCTTGCTAATGGATAGTGTTTTCTAAGCTGATGGTGGTTTAAAGATACGGCATCTAACCAATGATAATACGTCTGACCTCTTGAGGCAGAACCTTGTACATCTTACTCTCTCAGTCTCCCTTATTGCCTAATTACATAACTTGACTAGAAGTTGGTTTTAGAGAATCAATTTTACCATTGCCTAATCACAAGTAAAGACCATAAAGTTTTATGAGAGCTGAAGGGACTGCCTTTTACAAAGGGGAACTTAAATGAAAATTAAAGGGGACATAAAATGATAAGAAATGAAATTCCACAAGGTATTTTCCCTGGACTGCCAGGCTAAATTACAGTGCTAGGGATATAATCCTGCTGCTTATGTCTTCAACAAAGTACCAAGTGAAGGGGACGAAGTAGTATTTCATGATCTCTAGCAATGCAATTGATGGAGTCCCAGGTGAGTATCTTCCAGTAAGATGCAGAAGAAAACCCCTCAGTCCAAAACCTCCTAATCATGTGACCTTGGGCAAGTTCTCCAAATCTCAGATTTGTCATCTGCCAAGTGGAAATAATAACAGTAACTACCTTGCAGGGTTGTTGTAAGGATGCAATACAGTAGCCCACATCAAGTGATAAGCACACTGTGTGGCATGCAGTGAGACTCTGACCCACTCATGTTAATTGTTTTTCAAATAGAAGCTTCAAAATTGGAGGATCTACCCAGTTTCTGTGACTAAGATTTTACTGAATCTAAGTCCCCAGGGTAGGGGGTTGATGATCTGGCTCCATGATAAGGAAAATCCCTGATTTTTGCACACACAAATCTTGAAAATGACTGATGCTGTAATGCTTCTTATTCCACTGCAACAGGGGAGATATTTCCAAGTTTTATTGCATCAAATTACCAAAAGAGTTGGTGCCCGCTTCTCTCTGTATCTCCTCCAACTTCTCTATCTTCTCCACTATAATTTCTGGCGCTTCCACTTCTCCAGAGGAGGCAGGGAAGGTCAACACAGGCCACCAAGAAAAAGAAAGGATTACTTCTCCATGCGTAATAAAATAGAATGGGGATAAATTTTACAAATATATGGTTTGCTGTAAAGACCATCCATGCACTGAAATGGGAATGAACTCCCATGGGCAAGTAAGGTGACTGTCATGGTAAAAAACGCTTTATTGCAATGGCAATCCATCAAAGTTGCTCTGGAAATCGAAGGCCCTGATATGTTATACTAACATGAAATCTCACACCATGTTCTCGGAAGGATAGACAAAGTTCTGCCACAGTGCAGAACAATCCTCACAGTGATATAACATAGTTATTTCTCAGGCAGTTAAACCAAAATGTAAGCTTTGATTTAACACAAGATGGAGGTAGAATTATAATCCTAATGTAACTGGGAAGGAAGACAGAACACTAGAAATATCAGTACAGTTAGCATGGTATCTTATTTCACCAAACAAATGCCTTGGAAATATGAATACCACGAATGTTTTGCCAAATAGTATTTATCATTTCTGAGATGGGTGCTGGCCTTAGAAGTGTGTGACATCTTCCCCATTTGCCTGACTCTTAATATTTGGAGTAAGAAGAACCACATAACAACCTCTGTGTTCTATCAAACTGGGATGCGTATGTTTGAAGCATGACATACAGATTCCCGATAAGAGTTATTGGTGGGTGGCAGAGGCTGGTAAATGGTACAGGACATCCTTTCAGGAAGTGGCCCCTGGGATCTTCCATGTAACGGGGACATCATTTCCAGAAAGCCACTGTGCCAAATGGTATGTTTCACCACAGAGGCTGAGGGTTAAACCCAGTATGAGGCCGGCGCCAGCAGTGCGGGCTCCTCAGGCAGTGAGATATGGCTCCTGTTTTGACACTCGTGTAATAGCATGCTTGTTCCCTCTCCTTGTTTCTGTGGAGTTTATGGTCCATAAAGTTTAATAACAATCTTAACAGCTGAACAGAGAACACACGAGGCTCGAAGGCCACCCTTACCAAAGGGGACTGGGAGTTTTAATTCTTTTCCCCCTCAACATCTCTTCCTGCACAAGTGCCCGCCTGTCATTGTCAGCCATGCAGAATAGCCACGTGGCACAAGGGGACACGAGAAGGTGCTTGTCGGCTCTTAAGTGAAGTCGGCTACACACGGCCTTAGCGGCCTGATTTGAAGCTTGGAGGAACCAAAGATGACAAAGCCTTGTCATCTTGCAGTCTGGGCAGCACAAGCAGCCATAGGGTTAACATGCCAGAGGTTAACTGGTCCAAATAGGCAGACAAATGAAATAAACCGCAAACTCCTTCCCAAGGCCTGCCGAGCTGCGCCCGCACCACTCTGCTCCCAGCCCGCTCTTCTGCCCCACGTGCTCACGTGGTCTGGTCCCACAGCCCGGCAGCCCTTTGTCCTGATGGCGACTGACTTGGGCATTGCTATCTCCTTTCTGGTTCCTCTCTCTTGGACAGTCTCTGAGCCAGCCTCAGCTGTTTCAGTGGGAATCTCTGCAAAAGCCCTCGGCCACATCTGAAGCAATACCCACTCCCTGTCCTACCTTGCTCAACTGTCTGCTAAACACACAGGTTCTTTGAGACTTATATCCTTATTTTCACACACACACACACACACACACACACACACACGCATGCACACATGCACGCACGCATGCACACTACCTGGATGCACACTACCTGGATTCAGAGAACTTGAAGCAGAGTTCCTGACTGCAGCCATGGTGATTAGAGCAAATGTATAAAACTCTGATGATACAGGGTCAGAAGACCTGGACACATCATGAAGAGGTAAAGGAACTTCTGAGTTTCAAAAAATATGTCTCGTCTATTTTTCTTCAGAGCCGGTGGACTCCAGCAGGATGACAGCGCAGTGGGATCACCGGGCCACTGGGCTGGGCGGGGCCGAGCCACTCCTCCAGAGGAGACAATTCTGGCTTAGGAAAGGGACAGTAAAGGAGGAAATCCCTATCAGGCTTCATTTGCATATCAAAGGGCCCTTCTTGCTGGGCTGGCTCTGCCCCTTTACACATCTCCCCCTTCCAGGGCTAGGGGTCCTCCTGGGTGCATACAAAGTAGTGCTGTAGGAAAAAGCCCCAGGGAACTAATGCCTCCCCCTGGGGCTCCCTGGGAACCAGCTGTCCTTTACAGGTAGACTGCTGGCAGGGGAATCCTGGCTTTACAGATTTAGGTGGAACTCAGACTCCTGTCTTACCCAAGGTTTCTAACCAAGAAGACAGAAATGCTGTAGCCTAGGTCATTCATTCATTCATTCATTCATATTCATGCATCCATCCTCCCACTCATCTACTCATCCCGCATTGACTGAATCAAAACAGCTAGCACAAAGCTGTTCTTGACTGTCTCTTTCATCCTTTAATTAATTAACACGTGGGAAGAGAAGTCAGGGATGGCCGGCAATTCCAATATTAATAATTGGACCAACTTTTGACAATTGGGGTGCAGCTAACATGTGAGATTCAGAGCTCTGTTGGCTCACCTAAGAAGTTATTTTTTAAAATAAATTTTATAAATAGGATCCCATTCTTGCATTCAAGGGGCTCGCATCGTAAAGGAAGTTCACAGTCTATCCTTTTATATATGGAAAGTTGCAGGGGGCTGTCAACAGTGATTTGATTTACATTTCTTTAGAGCAGAATTTTCCTATCTTAGATTTGCTTCAGTTGGAAGCAAATATGTATGCCCAACATGTAACTGAAATGAGTGGGCAAGTTTCTCATCCTTTCCTGGTGTTGGGCATCAGCCTCACAGCCCTGGGAAGTAGCTTGGAGCCATTGCTGCAACCCCCTTGTAGGATCAGTCCTAGGACAGGGTCACTGAGGGCCCTGTTGCATAGTATTTTTAAATTGATCCCCAGGATGCATCTTAAAGGTTTATACTCTCATTTGAAAGCATGAATTAAAAGAATAAGAGCACACTTTATGTCATTATAATGACTCCCTAGAACCAGGAATTCCACTGGGAGGTAGCGGGGAGGTTGGACTTAATGCAAAGAAACCACAACAGGGTCAAGCAGGAAAGGGATGTGATGCCAAAAGACAAAAGAAATGAGAGGGGGAAAACATGGTTATTTTCTTCTGTCCACTAAGGATTCAGCAGCCTGGGACCAAAGGTTGACAGAAAAGCCAGATGCAAAGGCCACAGAACTTTCAAAAGTAACTATGATGGAGCATAGCACGGATGACCAGATGTCCTGATTTACGCCCGGTGTCCCACTGTAATTACTGGCCCCCTTCCTCTCTCCAAAAGGTCCCAGTTTGGATGATAAATTACATGGACATTCTAATCACAGCACAAACACCTGCAAGGCAGGCTGCCCAAGGAAGGGAGTATTTACATCTCCAGTGACTGTGAGCCACTCAGAAAGGACATTTTTAAGATCACCTGGGCATGACATCACAAGCAACTGTAATTGAGTCTTCTGGTTTAAGCAAAACCTTAACCTTAGTTTGACTTTTGTGTGTGTGTGTGTGTGTGTGTGTGTGTGTGTGTGTGTGCGTGTGTGTGGTACTAGGAATGGAACCCACCACCTGGCACACAGCAGGTCCTCAAGGAGCGTTTGTATTATGAACAGTTACCATATCCTACGAATTAAGTTACGAATGCCTGAATTCTTAGTATCACTGAACTTGCATGGAAATAACCATGAGGGCCAGAGAGGGCAAAGGGCGGCTGATTTGCTTCTGTTCTTGGAAGGTAGGGGGGAGTGAAATGAATTTCAACTAGGCCTTTTTCAGGTGGTCTTTTCCAATGAGCAGAAAGGCCGGTCTCATGGCCCCTGTGAGCCCGGCCGGGGGGCCTCGCATGGCTTGCAGGTCCCAGCTCAAGTGAACTGAGGAGGACACATGGAAGCTGGCATAAGATTTTTGGCTCAGAGGTAGCTCTGGCCTCGGCCTCTGCGGCAGTCACAGGGGAGGGCCCGAAATGCTGTGGTCTAACAAGCTGCCTGACATTTTAAAATTCCTTCACCTGAGCTCCTGGTCCACCTTTCAGCCTTCACCCCTCCTCCTCAGGCACATGGCACTGTGGGATACAAGGGGCTTGGGATGTGGAGAGAGAAAGTCACCATCCCCTTGTCCTTGAGGTAATTAATCAGCGGTGATTCTTTACTCCGGGAATAATATCACCGAGAACACTTTCCCTCCCTATAATATCATTTCTGCCTCAGAGAAGCTGCTCAGGAAAAAATGCAAAGGGACTAGGTGGGCTTTTGGGGCAAGGTGTAGTAATAAAGCTGGGTTGTTGATACCCTCGGGTCTGGAAGAGTGCTTCAAATGCCAACAGGATCTGCTGCAGGGCACCAGGCTCTCCAGAAAGGCAGCGCTTCTCCTGTTCCTGAGGATTACGTTGCAGGACCCCCTGCAGACTCTGAAAGCTGCAACGAACAGCTCTACATAAGGAAGTGTGGGCCCTCTCTGGACTGCTGCCTCCCCGCAATTAGCAGTGGGCACTGCCTTACCCCACCCCCACCCAAAGCTAATGGTGCAGCACAGAAAGTCCCACCTAAAGGAATAGACAGACCCACGTCATCCCTTCTGTGTCCCAGGCAGTGACAGAATTATATTGTATGATGTTGTTTAAAACACTGGCTGCTGGATGAATATGAAATATGAAGAGGTGAGGGGGAAGAGAGAAAGAAATAGGAGAAAGAAGAGAGGAACGGGAAGGTGGAAGAAGAGGAAAAGAATTCAAACCACAAGCCCACCCAAAATATCTCTCTAAAGTTATTCTATGACATAGTGGATATTCTAAAACTTTCTTTGGATAGTCTTGTCTGTGTAGTTCCAAACCCTGTTATCTTCTGCCTCCCACAAGCGTCTGGGTTACTGCCAGACTATTTCCTTCAAAGTCCATCTCCCCATTGCTGTATCTCCTTCAGCGCCACTGCCGTGACAAGCAGGGGACACGAGCTCTGCGCTTAGCACCTTGAAGAAGGACAATGGACATTGATTAACTGCCTGAAGAAGGAAAAAGCCTGCAAGATGTGAGCAGACTCTATAGAAATGTTGGCTCAGAAAAGAGGCAGGTGGTCTCTTCCGTAGAACAAGATCTTCGAAAGTGAAATATGAGTGCTCCCGAAACCGTGTACTTTCTGAGAGAGATCGAGCACTGGACTTCTTGGGAAGAGCATACTAAAGAAAACATCGACTGAATCTATAGGACAGCAGTCTCCCAGAGTATAACCTGTTCTTTCAAAATAAGAAAGAAAACTTCTGGTAAAAAGTACAATTTTATTTAATAGCCCTCAAGTAAAAGAAGAGAAGCTATCACATTAGAGTGATCACCATGAATATTATTGAAAGCAATACTAACAGAGTTGTTTTTATGGACCCATTTATTTAACATGAAAAAATGGCATTTGCCAAACATCTGACCTGACAAGTAGCAGATTTATAATGCAGCTAAAGATGAAAAATAAACTGGAGGGAAAAACTATTCTGCATAGATGATTTTGCATTTTGTGGACTGGTTACAAATAACGCGAGGGCCACAAGCCATCTGATGACTGGGGCCAGTAGGAACTTCTATTTGGAAAACACCTATAAGACTACAGATCGCTGTGATTTTAAATATTTATTTTTATTTTCATTTTATTTATTTATTTATTTGAGCGCTAGGAGGATCTTAGTTTTCAAATACTACTTTCCAAAGAAAATGTCTCACGTTTAAGGTCAGAAGATACAAATACAAATTTCCTGGGTGCTCAGTTTCTTAAAAAAACAGTATTTTCACTATGCATTCTTGAGTGACGTTTACTTGGTTTAAGGTGCAGACTGGGGTGTGTTAAGCTTATGGAGAAACCAAGCTGGAAACTTTCCACTCCAGTGTCTGAGCTGACACAGAACAGGAGGAGAAAGACTCTAATCTCATCATCAACAAATGTTCCTGTCTGTTCTGAGGTTTATACCCTACACTAGCAAAATGGTGAAGAGTTTATTACTGACTTCTTTTTTTTTTTAAGTAAAAAAAAAAACAACTAACAAAAGAATAAAATGGGAAAAAGAAGTAAGGCTCTTGGCAAAAAATAAAAACCTGGGGTGGAGGGGGTGTATATTACACATATCTCTGTTTTGGTAACCCAAAGAGGGAATATAAGCTTAAAGTCCTGAATTTAACAAACCTAATTATCAAGGCTTAATTAGTACCAAGGGTACAGCTTCATGGAACACCTGCAGACTTAATTTATGTCCTGACAGAGAGGAACAAGTGTTAATGGGCTGTATTTATGTTAATACTTGAACCTTAGGAGCCAGCTGAACAAAACAGACCATGCACCAGTTTTTCAAGCTACAGAACAAATACAAAAGATATCCATTGTCCAGTTAGTTTGCATATAATTTGTTAAGGATCACACAGATCTACTTAAACTCTTAAAACTAAAAGAGTGGAATATGAAAAACTAAGGCTGTTTGGGGTCTTGGTTAAAAGTCTCACAAGATCAACCCATATACGAGTGGCTACACTGTTTTTAAAATTGACAGTGGCATTTAGGGTTAATTGTCCTAGTACTTGGGATGAGTGTGTTTCATGATGCTGGAAGTGGAAATCCCACGGTTTGCATAAATCACATCATATTCATACAATAGTTAACATTTGTGGAGAGCTTACCCAGTATCAGTCACTGGGTTAAGGTCTTCTAGACATTTTTTTTTCCAGGTCTCAGATAAGGAAAGTGACAGACAACATGAGAACTTGACCCCCGCCTTTGAAGCAGCTTAAAGAGTTGGAATCACATTTCTGCACAAAGCCTTAAACCAATGGGCTCAACTCCCCTTAATGTGCAGGTAACAACAATAAGATGATAAAACATACAAACACCTATCTTTATTAGCAGTCTCAGCAAACTAGAAAAAAATGCACACACCTTTGCCTGATACAAGACATGTACAGAAAACCTACTATGAACATCATACATGATAGAAAAATATTGCTTGTAACACTTGCAGTGCACATTGTCATGGAGGCGCTAGCCAGTGGAATGAAGAAAAAGAAACGAAAGCCATAAAAGTTGGAGCGGAAGAAATAAAAGTGTACTCAGAGACATAGAAAATCTGGCATCTTGAAGAGAAAGAATAAATAAATATTATTTTTCTGTTATCTTCTTCTAGAAGATAACCTAATAAATAAATTTTAAGGTCATTGAAGTTACAAGATATCAAAGCAATTTGTTAAATCAATTACGTTTCCATACATCAGCAGTAAATAATCATTTGTGATAGCATAAAAATAAATATTTCAGAATAAATTTAACAAAAATGTAGAAGATATCCACACTGAAAACCATAAAGCATCACTGAGATATTTATAAATTAAAGATGATATAATCAATGGAAAGATACATGCTCATGGATTGTAGCACTCAGTATTGTTAGGACTGCAATCCTCCCAAAGTTGATCAATAGATTTAATTCCATACCAGCAGGTCATCTGAAAACAAATTGAGATGCTGGTCCTAAAGTTTACAGGCAGAAACAGAGTATCTAGAATAGGCAGAAAAATCTTGAAATAAAGGATAAAGTTGGAATCTTTACATTACCTACCTTCAAAATTTACTGTAAAGCAACAGCAATCAATGCAGTAGTTACAGGTATAAGAAAAACACTTGGATCAATGGAGTACAATGCAGAGTCTAGAAATAGACACATGATATATAGTAAATTGATTTTTGACAAAGGTGCCAAGGACATTCAATAGAAAGGATTAGTCTTTGAACAAACGGCATTGGAACACTGGAGATGCATATGGGAAAACAATAAGCCACTACCCTTACCTCACACCATATGTAAAACCTCATTTGAGAAGGACCTAGATCTAAGTGCAGAACTACAGCCATGGAGCTTCTAGAAGATAACAGAAAAATATCATTGTGACTTTGAGGTTGGTGAAGTTTTTAGAAAAATAAAAGGCGCTCACCATAAAAGAAAAAAAATATAAACTAAACATTTTCAAGAATTACAACTACTCTCCAGAAGACCTCAACAATGAATGAATGTGTAAGACACAGAAAGACATTTTTTCAAAATGGCCAAATACACACGTGCTTCACAGAAAGAAAATTGATGAATGGTCAATGAGTTCATAAAAAGATACACTAGTTATCAGACTAGTCATCAAACTAAAACCAACAAAAGATGGAGCATTTCATGCCCACTGGAATAGCTATAAATAAAAGACTGCTATTGGTAAGTATGCCAAGTTCTGTGAACTCTCACATAGTTCCAGTGGAAGTCTGCAGCAGCCATACCCCCAGTTCAGACAGCTGTGCTTTAAGTTAGAAATGCATAACCTTAGAGGTAATAATTCCACATTTGTGTATTTAACAGACAAAATAATATTTGTATAAACTTTATACAAGTCTCCAAAAGATACCTGCAGTCCCATGTTTATTGCACTGTTCCTTGTTAGCCTAGAAATAAAATCAGCTAAGCTATCCAATGACAGATGGATAAAGAAAATGTGGCACATACACATAATGAAATATTATTCAGCCCTTAAAAAGGAAGAATGCTTGTCACTTGTAACATGTAGATATAGCTAGAGGACATCATGGTGAGTGAATTAAGCACAGTGGAAGCCAAAAAAGTTGACTTGACAGAAACGGTAAAACAGTGGTCACTAGAGATTACCAAAGGTAGAGAGGAGGAGGGGTAATGGGTGGAGATAATAGGTGATCAACATAAGTAACATACATAAAGTTCTAATATTCCTTGTAATACAGTAGGACAAATGTAGTCCACAACAATTCATTACATATTTTATTTAAAAAACTAGAAGAGAGAAGTTTAGTTCTAAAACAAAGAAGATAAATATTTAAGGAGAAGGAAATACTGCTTACCCTCGTCTGATCTTATACATAGTATACATGGATAGGATTATCACATGGTTACCCCACACATCTACACAATCATTTCGTGCAATTAGAAAAAAATAGAGTACACAAGAATATTCATGGTAGGGGCTGGGGATTTAGCTCAGCGGCAAAAGCGCCTGCCTGGCAAGCGCAAGGTCGTGAGTTCGGTTCCCGGTACCGGAGAAAAACCAAAAAAAAAAAAAAAAAAAAGAATATTCATGGTAGTTTTTTCATGGCAAGAAACCCTCAAAAAACAACAAATAAAAAACCAACACACACAACAGACAGCCCAGAACTCATCTATAGGGGGAATACACAAGTTGGGGTATAGTTTTATAATACAATACTGCTGAGTACTGACCAGTACAAAACCAATGATATACACAGCAACATGGGTGGGTCTAAGGAAAGTGTACTGTTACACAAGAGATGCCGGACAGAGAATAGTAGGTAAGATTTCTACCACATAAGGTTTTAGAACAAGTTACACCAAGTTATGATAAGAGAAATAAGAACTTCCTCTGGAAGCGAGAGGATTTACTAAAGAGGAGAATGAGGAATTTATCGGGCTGGTGGGGATGTTCTCTATCTTAGTGGGGGTGGTGATTACACGCTGTATATGTATGTATCTTTGTAAAAATCTAGAGAACTGCATCTTAAATTTTGTTAATTTCCTGCATGTAAATGATACCTCAATTGTATATGTGCACATATAACTATGGTTACATGCACAAACATATACAAATATGTGCACACATGAGAAGAGTTATTTCACAGGTCAAACTTAGATCTTCTTTCATGAGGTCCCATTTTACGTTAGTAAAATAGATCTTACTTCAGGGGGGTTATAATTCTATCTACAAAAGTGCTTGGAAGTTTTATTTTAAGATTACTTATGAAATCATTTATTAATTACTGTGTGAGTACATGAAGCTTTGTGTAAGGATACTGGGCTTGGGAGTCAAATATCCCAGGTCGTTATCATGGTTTCGCTCCTCATTAGCTAGGTGACCTTGGGCAAGTTAATTATCAGCTTCAGCAGCTTCCTGACCTGAAGAAGAGGGGGAGGCATGAAGGCCTTGCAAGACTGGAGCAGATGCATGTGACAACAGATGTAGAGCCGACTATGAGGGACCGCAGGTATTGTTGTCAGCATGGGGAGCCTCAGCCCACTTTTGATAACTTCATAAACACAGACAGGCTTTGGGAAGACGGTCACTTTATAATTTTCCTCCAAAGTCTTTGTAAAGATGACTAAGTAGATCTATGAAACCAGTTGAGGACAATTTGGTGACTGTTCCTTTTCAATGAGTAAGTACATTCTGGAAATAGTCAATTATTTTAAAAACAATTTAGCACACCTATTTTTTTTTTTTTCCACCAGCATTATTTCTACTTCCTTCTTTTAGGAAACCCAGTCTTTCTATCTTTTTCTTAAAGAGTAACTGCCAGTATATTTTCAGAGCCCTTTCAGCAATATCTTGGGAGCTTACTCATGTGTGAAAAGGAAATTTATACAGAATTGGAGAAGTGTTCCTTTCTGGAAGGAAGAGTTGACTGGAGATGTTAAGTCACTGTCAGGGCCAAATTCATGATATTATTGTTTCCTAAAGAGGGTGTAAGGGTAACATGAAAGAAAGATTGAGGTTTTCTGAACTGTATCAGCTTCCTACAGTGACAGTTCTTCCCTCAAGTTTACACAGCTAGGTCCTATGATTCAACTGGCGTGTTCCTAAGAAACCTTCATTTTGTTATTTTCTCTAAATTCACTAGAACTATACTCCATTTAAGTTTGTATTCCTCAACCCGTTTGACCAATGCACTTTTTTAAAGGTCAGAGGCATGACATAACAGTAGTAGAAGTAAAACCATAATAACAGTACTTTCTTGTTTGGGGTTTGCATTACCAAACCGATCAGGGTTTCAGCGAAACCCTTTCCAAACACCCGTATTAAATTCTAAAGGTGAACACAAGAAGACACAGGATGACAGCTAGGCCTCTGTCACCACGGTCACATGGCAGAGCAGACAATGGCACGAAGCTCTGCCTCAGTTGTAACACCAACACACAAATCCTCTTCAGTGAATGACTGAGTTTCCAGCTTACCAGGAACCAGAAAGGAAGATCGTGTATGCATAGAAACCTGAGTCCCTTTCTAAATAATGCCGAATTGAGAAACCCACAGAAAAGGCCATCCTCCTGAGGAACAGGCAGATTTCATTTCTCTAAACTGGGTAAGCCTAGCTTCTTAAAAGTGTTCTCAAGCCGGCGATGCTATCAACTCTGAAATGTGGTTTGAAAAAGCGGATATTACACTTTAGCACATGTCTAATAACTACCCTCACTATGGAAACATTGAAGGCAAAACATTGAATTTGCGTTCCTAATCATGCTATCGAGATAAAACATGCACAGAGTTCTCGTAAACAGGTGCTCGGACTGATGGGAAGCCTGCGCCCCAGGGACCACAAGCCAGGATGCGTGGGATCTTGGGGTTCTGCACACCTAGCGGCGGGGGTGACGAGTGGACGCACTGAAACAAGGGTAATCAGAATTGGTTCAGTCATCAGATAATTTCTGATTGAAAATTCTGAGAACTGTTATGCAGCCAGCGCGGTTAGTCACTGTTTCTCAAAAGAGCTGCAATATGGAAAACGGATGCTCATCTCGGGGTCTTAAGGTCAGCTTCCTGTGCTTATAAACACCTTCAAGGCATGGATCATATGGTAGCAGGCTGGACTGGTGTCCCCATAGTGCTGTTTTTTGGATGCTTAAATAAAGTGTTTCACGGAAGAAAAGAAAAAGACAATAAGCTAGGGAGAGCAAAAAGGGAAAGCGAGCGAAAATAGAAAGCTAATCTCCAAAATCAAGTGTTTCCATCTAGGAGAAACACTGACCACAAATAATAAAATAGAGAAAACATAGTCTCCGATGTTAGTATGCACACATTTAAGTCCCACTAAAAATTGGCAATGCTGATGTCCCTAGTACATTTGGAGGAGGTATCCTTCACCCAGTTGGAAAAAAAACAAAGGAAGATTTGATTCCTAAGTATTTATTCCCATTAACCCGGGAACATCATAGTTAGGGGTAATGTGCTGTTTAACTTTTACTTTTAAGACAGTCTTGCCATGTTGCCGAGCCTATCCTTGAACTCCTGGGCTGAAGCCATCCTCCTGCTTTAGCCTCTTAAGTACCCAGAACTATACGCACACATCACAATGTCCAGTTTCTGTGTAATTTTAAAATTAAAAAAAGCTAAATATGGAAATGAAAGTAAACGTTCAAAATTGCTGCAACAGAAATCATACCGTATCAACAAGATGTCTGCTCATCCGGTGATACATTTGTCAAGGAAAATATTGTACATCAAGTCAAAAGACCCATCTGAAGAAAACCTTCTGTGCTAGCTTGCTGGGAAATAACAGACGCCGTTTGGGTTTGTTTTCCTGTTACCTGTGTGAACCAAAAGTCTGAGGGATGAAGGTGAGAGAAGGTGAGGGCACCCTGAAAAGGAACGTGGGAGGAGTGTTTTCTGGAACGAGGGGGAAGCTGATGAGTTCATGGCAGAGTTAACAAGGACCTTGGAGAACAGCAGAGAGCCCCAGAGAGAAGAATCTCCCAAGCAAAAGAGAAATCAGGACATTATGCGAAACATTGGCTGCAAGCAAAAACTAAAATGGCAGCCATGTGGGAAGAGGTGTCAGGGCGAAGGCTGAGAGAGGAGTGGGTGGAGAGGAAATGTCTGAGGTGATCACCAACCCTGCGCTGTTTCTGACACTGGTCTTAGCCTGGAGACGGTTTTCTAAGAAGCAACAGAAAGTAGAAGAAAAGCCAACTGAGACTACTTAAAAATAAAAGAAATAGAGTTAGTATGGGAACCCAGTCTGAGAGCCCCAGAAATCCAAACTATAAACAAGAGGGACAGGCAACAACAGTATCTTTAAGTCCTGACCCTGTGTTCTTAGGGTGCTGAGAACTTGGCAGACATCAAACAAGAATTTTACCCTCGTTTAGGCACAGGATGGTCAAGAGGAGCCTCATTTTGCTCATTCTGGTCATAGGAGAGTCATTCCTTTGTGTGTGAGTCCCCTTCCAGCTTGGAGTCTTCTGGTTTGTTCCTATCTTGTTTGTGTGTAACTGTTGTTGACCCACCAGAGATGGGACTCCTAATTCCTGAGGTTCCTTTGAGGGCCCCTGTTCCTGCTACTGGGCAATGTGGGGCTTCCTCTGGTACTCTGTGAGGGAAGAACTGAGGACACTGACAGCTGACGTGTCAACAGTGAGTGCTGGGGGCAGAGACAACAGCTCACCACACTTTGTACTCAAACATAGGACTGGGAAATAGAGATGAATGGAGACAGCGTGCTCAATTGGCCCAGTACCCCAGGTTGGTCCAGATCATGGCTGCTGAGAGTCTAAAGCAGAGGAAAGACAGCTAAGGATGTTACAGGGGTTCCTAGCAGGACCTGCACTCCCAGAGGACCAGAATCACCTACCTAGAAGACACTGGGTCTCCCCTTGGCCCAGTGCTAACCAACTTGTTTTGTTTTTGGCAGGTAAATATGAGTGTTTCTAGTATGTAGAATCTGAATATGTAAAA
The DNA here is from genome assembly GCF_000276665.1 of Chinchilla lanigera. NCBI lineage: Eukaryota > Metazoa > Chordata > Mammalia > Rodentia > Chinchillidae > Chinchilla > Chinchilla lanigera. The sequence goes on along the minus strand of NW_004955522.1, from coordinate 1,909,125 downwards.
CAAATAAAAGTTGAGCTGCTATGGATAAAATGTGGAGGACAAACGCTTCAAAAAATAATGACATCACCTGGCTCATTAAGCTTCATGAGTGACCCAGATATTGGAGGTGATCTGTCTAAGGTCACCATTCCAGCTAAAAGTAGCAACAGGAAGAGTATCTCTTGCACCAGGATGAAACTATCTGTTTCATTTACTAAACTGTGAGCTGCTTGAGGGTGTCCTATCACACTTTGTGTGACTCCACTGCCCCTCACTATGTGTGAAATGGAGAGGAATTCTATTCCACTTGTTAGGTTATTCCTTCCCATCACTTGGTCATGTGAGCACTGCTTGCTTCGTCTAATCAGACAGAAGCCAGGGTCATGAATGGATAAATTTCCTCTTCTTCCCAGCCCTTGAATTCCCTACACAATTACCTAGATTCCTCTGTTTTCATGGCAATAGAATTAGTATGAAAGATAAAACAGTGTTATACAAGTGACAATGTTTAGACAGAAACATAAGACAATAATTAAGGAAAAGAACCTATTTTACAAAAAAAAACAACAACACCACACTCTACGTGATTGTAGGACTGGATTTTTTTCAATGGCAATTGCTCAAATATCGTAGATTATGATTCCCAGCTGGTTAACACCCTCTGACTTATCCTAGCCATATTGTAGGCTGGAAAAACGAAGTTTGATTTACTTATTCGTTACAGCTGATAAAAAGATAAATGTGGATGTTATTTAGGGGTTATTCTTTCCTCTTTGCTTTCGGGGATAACATTTCTACGGGGGCATATGGGTGTCCTTAGAAGAACATCCAGCAGTGGATTCAGAACCATTTGTCATCTTTCAAGATCCAAGAGTCTTTCTTGACCAATTTAGAACAGAAGGATGTTACGGCAAACGGACAGCCGTGCTGCTAATGACGGGCAACAGTTCAATATTTTATGCCACCTTAAAAAAGTTTCAGTAACTGAAGGTGTTCTCACATTAATTCTTTGCATCAATTATTGACAGAGAATTTAATTTAAAGGCAACTAGTCTGTAACCTAGGGGTAGTGTTTTAAATAATTTATAATTGCCGCATGGTTGTAATCATATTGCTATTGATTACGATCTAGTCACTTCTCTGGGTCCAGCAGGTCTTATGCTAATTACTTTTAGGGAGATCACCTTTTTAACTCTGTATTCCCTGGTAACAGGAACTCATTATAAAAATAATTTAATGAAGTGCAATCTTTTTAAAGTCCCTGCAGAGACGGGGGAGGAGAGGAGGGAGAAAGAACTTAGGAGAAAGCCAGGAGTTGAAAGCATTAGGCTGACATTTACAGATAATAGGTCCTAACTCTGAAATTGCATATGGCTATTCAAATATCTGATGGGACTGAGATAACAGAGGTGAAAAATACAGTGTGTGGACTATAAAAGGGCAGAATAAAAGAAATACAGTACACGAGGATTTAAATAATTTAAATTTTCAGCCAAATTGCCTAAATTTCACTTTATTCGTCCCCTTGGGATACATTTGTTTTATTCACTGTGAAATAGAGTAGTCACCATTTGGAGGGATTTGGGAAAGGCAGGTGTGATTTACTGAAAATTTGGAAGAATGTGCCTCACTGTATGTTTCCTCTTCATCTTGAAGACGGTGAACCACGAGAGGGTTTGTTTGCCTGGCAGAACAGAGCAGCTAGCACGGTCCAAAAGGGACAGGACACACAGGCACTGGCACCATTTCAGGGAAACCAAGAGGCTTGGCTAGTTCACCCAGGGACTGGGCAGTGGTCATCCTGGCTAACCTGGGGACACCTTGAGAGGACCTGGGGAAGAAGGGGAAGGGGTGCAGTGAGAAAGTGAAGGTTCAGAATGACGGCAAGCCAAGAGGTTAAAGAGGATGAAATGGGGTCCTGTTTATGTATTTTCATCTGATTTTATTTTTATTCATTTTCAGAGCTCTCTATTCTTCACTAATTGTGTTTTGCCTCTTTTACCAAATATGCCTGTCTCTGTGCATGTTTTCTTCTAAACTGTTACTGCATGTTACTGCAATTGATTTTGCTTAAGGGAAGAAAGTGTGTGTGTGTGTGTGTGTGTGTGTGTATGTGTGTGTGTCTTCTCCTAGGGATAACTGTCACACTGCAATGTTTTGGTGCCGTGTGTTTTCAGATTTCAGAAATTTCCTAATATTAGACAAGACAAAAGTAGAGACTGAGATTCATTTTCTGAAGGAGAAGACAAGATGCTATACATCTACTTTAATCTGAATATCTTGAGCGTCTTATAAACAGTGGAAAGTAATAGTGAATAAACCATAGAGCACAGACTTTCTCACGAGACTGCACACAAACCTCCTCATCTAAAGGTAAGGGTATGTCTTTAAACCTTGGGTGGCAACTACTGCAATAAATGTGAAACAAAACAGGGACCTATATTTGCATAAGTTAAAAGAGAAGGGGAAAAAATACCTGCAGAAATTGTCACCTGCCCACACTGAAAGTTTGCTCACAAATATAATTCTCACCTAAACTTAACACAAAGGAAACAACAAATTTCTAGCTTATTCCATTTCCTCTGTGCCTGCCTTATGGTGCCAGCCCGAGTCCACTTTCTCCACGTGGAACCAGTTCTCATGGTTGTTCTAGTGCATTAAAGTATGTCTGAAGCTGCAAAAGTGCAGCACGCACTGCCAAGGGCAAGAAGCAGTGCCTGTGACAGGTGGGATCCAATTGGGCTTTATCATGGACGCTCAGGTGGAGGCTCCAGTCTGGAGGATTCAAGTGTCAGACTCATGGTAGAAATTGACGTTTTCTGTCAAGGGCCAGGCCAAAACTGTTTTAGGCTGTGACTTACACAGTCTCCACTGCAGATAGTCAGTTCTGTCCTTTCTGTAGTGTGAAAGAAGCTGTGTCCAATACAGAAGCCAAGGAGTATGGCTGTATTTCAGTAAAATTTTACTGAACAAAACTGAAGTGCGCATAACTTGACAATTCCCAGTACAAATCGCTACCACACAATTGATTAAGTCGTATTCCTCAAAGATGGCTGTAAATGTGACCTGAGTTGCATTCAAAGAGGGACACTGCCATGGCCAGGGTGCTGGGAGAGAGTAAGGGATCACTTGCTGGGGGAGGTGAGGAGAGTGCTGAGGATTGATCAGGGATGGCTTCCTTGATCTCACAGATCAGAAAGTAAGGCCATCAGGAGAGGAACTATATATATAGTGAGGCTTGGGGGACATGGAGAAGCTTGCCATTGCCAGTAGGAGGACCCAAAAAGAAATCTGATCCAGTAAATAGGAGGATGCCAGGCAGTCCTGGCAAAGTGGTTGAGACCCTTTCTTAAAAAGAAAAAGAAAACCAAAATCATCTTATAATGGTACCAATAGAGACAAAGGGCATAGAGCTTATTTGGGGCAAAAGTCTGTCTCTGCAGTATCTACAGACAAGCAATAGGCAGAAACAGCTCAGAACGTTCATATGGCAGTGATGAAGTGGGGAAATACTGAAGTCCAAGGTGAGAACGACGGCTCCTTCCATCAGTAGAACACACAGTGATCTGTAAGCTCTAGAAGAGAGGGGAGCTGGGACCTAGAGAAAGGCCTCCTCCTACAGCTGTCAGGTGGCATAAGCTCATGGCACTTCCTGGGCCATAGAATGCGAGTAACCAGATGGCAAAGACGAGCGTGGAAAGTGACACCAGAGAACAGCAGAGACGCACGGGCCACAGTGCAGCCTCTGGGTGCTTACCCGGAACCTCAGTTCTCAGAAGAGAAGGAGCAAGCGCAGGCAAGCTCGCTCTTTTTCTCCTGTGAATGCAGTCCTGTGAGCAGAAGTGAGTCCCGAAGTCCCCCTTGGAAGGGGGCAGCGAGACGGAAGGCCCCGAACTGCCCTGCACCTCAGGTAGGGTTAAGCATTTTATGCAGGCGTCAGCATCTTGAAGGAGCTCACCTTTTAAAAGGAGCCAGCTTTTTGTTGTAAATGGCACTGACACTACAACAAGAAAGTTCATTTCACAAAGATGATTCATTAAGAAATAAAATATTCATGGCTGACAGCTTGAAGGATCGCCATACAGTTATATTCTAATGCACCTGTCCTCTCTGTCAAGTCCAATGTGGGATGTCATGTCGCCAAAGTTTTATTTAGAAATTGTTTGTCAGAGTGAGCTTTCTAATGTGAATGAAAAATTCATCCCCTCATTAAGAAGATTTTACATGAAATGTCTAGGATTTTCAATGAACACCAGGACATGAACCAATTACTGTTAAACACTTAAAGAGACAGAGTCCTAAGCTCACTCAGCAAAACCCTTAATTGCACAAATGTGGAGAAAATTCAACATCCCGAAAGGCAAATGGGAATTTTGATTTGGAAATTTTCTTTTCTTTTGTCATATCTGGAAAACCCTCACCTTTAAAAGACTTGGGGGAATTCCCATGCAAAGATGATATGGAATCCACGCACATGTCATGATGCTTGACCCATCTGCACTTACACTCACGTTTGCAATGGAATTTGGGGTTGTGAGGAACTTGTTCAACTTTCCAGAGAAAATGATTCAAATATCCTGGAAAGTTCTTAAGCTGTTCATAATCATCTCTTAGTTTCCGTTGCCTTTTTAAAACACACTTTGTTGCCTTCATTTTACTCCTACCTCGCTTTTATATTTGTGTAAATATCAAACAGGTGTCTTAGAAGCAAATAGACCTAATGATTCCAAAATGTTGGGATGTGGGAGAAAGGAAAAAAAGCCACAATAGATTAAAATAGAGTTAAGCTACTCAGAAAGTCAGGAGAAATCCACCAGGGAATTGCTTGTATAATGAAATAGCATTTTACAGCTATGACAATGGATTAAGTTGACATTGAGACTCTTTTTTGACATACGGTCTAGTTCAGCTTAATCTGTGGTAGAAAATAGTTCACTTCCCAAACCTAGCACCAGACTGAGGGTGTGTGTGTGCATGTGTGTGTGTGTGCAGTGGGTGTGTATTCAGACTGTCACTTCCAACTTCGGAAAAATTTTGAGACTGACAATATAAAGATTGAAATTTCTCCTTCTCAAACCAGAAGACTCTATAAACTAATTATTTCATTTTTGCTTTAATGCTAGAGAAAATCTAATGAACTAATTAAAGGGAAAAGTGGCCTTGTCCCCAGAGCTCTGCATTGTCACCCTGTAGGAGTCCAACAATGCTCTCCAGTAAAGAATAGCATAGTCCTTAAAGACAGGAACAAGAACTTCACAGTCTCTCTTGGGTGTGTTTAATTGTAGCTGCCTTCGCAGTTTCTTTTAAATATATATATACATATATATATATTCTTTATATGTTTTTCTTTTTTCTTACATATGTTGCTTCATATATATGTATAGATATAGATACCTATGTTTTTCTTTATAATACCTTACATATTTTCTGGAAAGCAGTTGGACAATATATATATCCAGACTCTCAAAACAGTTTAGATATGAGATAAAATTTTAGGCATGTATCTTCAAAATTATCTGCAGTTTAGACAATGAATTAAGGAATTCTGTACAGATATATTCAGTGACACTTGTTTAAAATTGGCAACAGCTTAAACGTCCAACAGAGAAAATGTTTCTTTGGTAGGCCACCATTCCAAATCATGTTTGGAATATGTTTCATACATAATATTGGGTAAATGAAGTAGAATATAGAATTCACTCCATGTGCTGAGAGTTTCACGAGGCAAAATATAAGTGCATTTTTTAAAAGAAAAAGAAAAACATTCCTGAATGTTTAAGATGGGTGTGGGCATATGGGCAGCAATTTATTTTCTTCTTTTGCTCTTAAAAAATCCTCAGGAAAAGGAGAAAAGAAGGAAGAGAGATATATATACACATATATATTTATGTATATATATAAGCTAAGATTACTGTACTACTAGTTTCTATTGACTTATTCCTTTATTGAAAAGGAACAGTTAATGTTTAATTGATCAATCTTGCACTCTTATATATGGTAATCTGAGCAACTACCCTGAAGATAACAATATGCAATACAACAACCATTGTTAATTTCCTATGGCCTTGTTTTAAAATTCTGTATCATTTTTACTTTTTTTTTGTTGTTTTGTTTTTTTCTTTGTTGTTGTTAATTTGGTTTTCTTTTTCTCTTTAAAATAAAACAAAAATCCCATCCTCACCCTTACACACGCACATCATTAAAAAGCCAAGTGCAGCTCCTACATTTACATAGCAGATGAGTGAGCTTTTCTTTCATATGCAGGCCTAAGAAGAAAAAAAATCTGATCCTTCTATTAGGTAAATAAAATTATCAGTTAAAAAAGGTTCCCCCTTCATCTTCTGCCATTCCTGAGATATTAATGTACTGAGTTATCCCCACGGAAATTGGAAAAACTATTTACATAAATCCTCCAGTCTACCAAATTGCAACTTGCTCAAATAAATCAGACATAGAGCCTCCGGTTTCTGTGAGTTCTGGTGAGCAGAACTCTATGTTGGAAATCACATCCAATACATTTTTCACAATCTGCCCATAATTAGTTTCACTGGGAAAACTGTGAAGAACTATTTTGCTACTTTTAAATTCATAATTTTGGTTCAAGAGCCCAGAATAAGATGTTTAGACAGAGTGAAAACTATTTTCTAACAAATCAATATTAATTTATCTGACTGTTATGGTCTCAGGAGCCAAAAAGTGTTCTTGTACCGAGCTGACAGGAAAGATTTTATCCTGACCAAATGTTATTCAAATATTTATAAGACTGGATAATTTAGTAAAGAAAATACAGATGGAAGCAGGCAAGAGTACTTTTTTTTTGTTGGTTGGTGCTCCCTTCCCATTTACAAATGACAAGAACTATAAAAAGATGGAGAGTGATGAGTGGCTCCCTCCCCTAAGTACGCTCCTGGACCAGTTGGCCGTTTAGCAGACACCACGCGATTACTGCGATCTGGAGGCATTCTGCCACCATCAAAGACACTCTCCGTGGAACCAGTGGTGCCATTTTGATCAGGAAGAAATCACTAGGCCGTGGAGGGAAGACCTTCCCAGGACCTGCTGAGCATCTGCAGGCTTAGCAAGGCCTCCACGGTGGATGACACAGCGAGAGGAGGGTAGAAGACAGATACCATGTACTGAGTATGCTCCACATTATTACCTCCACCTCTCAACAACCATGAAAAAGAATTGTGTGTGTCTTGGTGAATCTCTTTTAGAGTATCACATACATAAAAAAGAGCACAAAACATGCATGCGTCACTAAATGAATTTTCACAAGCTGAACATACCCAGCACTTGATTAAGAAACAGCACTATATTGGCATAGGAGAGCCCACTTCATGCGCTCCTGCCTCCTCTATCCTGACTTCTCATTAGCACACAGATATTTTGCCTTTTATTGAGCTCATTGTAACTGTAAGCACATGGGATGCCTTCTTCCCTATTTCCTTTTTTCTCTCCAATCAGGTTTGTGAGATTAATCAATAGTGTTGGGTTTTGGTTAAGGTCATTCATTCTCATGCAGAAATTTCAATCTGGTATGTACTTAAGAGTGGAATTGCTGGGGGATCAGATATGTTTCATGTTCAGGTTTATAGAGATGGTGTTATTAAGTCTTCCAAAACAGTTACGTTATTATCATGAGGAGCTTTCTGCCTTTAAATAATCTTTTTATTTCAGAATACTTTTAGTTTACAAGAAAGTTGCAAGGAGAGCACACAGAGTTACTATATACCCTTCTCTCTCCCCTAGGACAGTATTTCTTGTGACTATAACACATTATTAAAATGAAATGATTAACATTGGTGATTAGCATTAAGTAAACAGACCCTACTTGGATTTCACCATTGTCAATGACTATCCTTTTTGGCTTCAGGATCCTATCAAGTTAGCTTGAGGTGGCACTCGGGGTTTTATCTTTGTTTCACAAATGAGAAAAAGAGGTACGCTGGGTTAAGTAGCTCATCTGCGTTCACAAAGCTTAGAGGAGGGCCTATAATAATTCCAACCCCAACAGCAACCTCTAATCTCTACTTCCTGAGTCCTTCTGTGGTCTGCGTGTGGTGTGATGTCTTCCAAGAACTGAATAAGCTATTCTTGAACACTGACTGTGGGCTGGGATGCGGGGACACTGAGGGGAAGGCATCCCATAGATGCTTCCAGTTTGGTCCTAGTTCCTTGTATTGGGAGCAACCACGGAAACATATTGCCCTGACTCCTTGCTGGGGCTCAGAAGACAGGCTTTGCCTGCCTAATCTGTGGGGCCAACATCCGGCATGCACTCAACAGACCTATGCAAATATATAGATCTTTAGACACTTAAAAAAATAGTGTGGGCTTGTAAAAAAATAAAACCAAAAACAACTTGATACTGAGAATGCATGGTGTCCACACAGCCTCTCTCCACCTCTATTGGGGCTTAAGCTCAATCATCACCTATCAGGAGCCATGTAAGATAAAAGAGAGGAGAAAAGATAATCCTGGCTCTATCTGGCCACTGTGCCATCTTGGCCGTGTCACCTACCCTCTCTGGGCCTGTTAGCCTGGAGCTATAAAGCAAGCACACTCCTGCTGTCCTGGATCTCTGCTTGTGCTTGGTAAAGGCTTTTAAAACTGCAAACATGCCACAAATATGTTGGGAGATGTTGGCCTTATGACATTTATCTTTCACAGTAAAAGAGAAATAATGATTAAAATGAAAATGCTAATATTACCAGTTCTTGTAATGCCAGAAGAAATTGCATGCATCCATAGAGTCACTGTAGAAACCACCCAAGTAGAAGAACCATTTGGGGGTAAAAAGCTAGAAGGACAATCCCTGATCATTTGATTAATCATATTTATTATTATTATTATTATTACTATCTGTGGGCCTGAAGAGTGAACTCGGGGCCTTCATACTAAGCTAAATACTTACACCTTTTTTATTTTGAGACAGAGTCTCTAAATTGTCCAGGCTGGGCTTGAACTTCTGATCCTCCTGCCTCAGCGTCACACAGTGTTAGGATTACAAGCACCTGCTCCCACACCCAGCGTTGCTATTACTTCTGGAGTGATTAGTGGAGACCTAGCATATTGGGTATAAATATTGTCTACAAAGACTTCATGGGATGGAATTAGAAAGAATGCCATGGAACAGGACAAAGACTCTCCACATCAAATCACAGGGAGTCTTGATCTTAAAGCTGGATAAGGATTGCCTTAAGGAGATGGGCTACTCATTATTCCCAGCAAGGAGCCTAGCAAAGAGTAGGCACTTCACAAGTGTTTGTTGAATGAATATTTAATCTGCCAGGCTGAATGGACTGAAAACTTTGATCCTCTCATACTCTTTGAAAATTAATATTGGTCAAAACCTATAGATCAGTTTTCTAGAAGTTTTGCTCTTTAAGATAAACCCAATTACATTAGACTGTAAAATTGTTCAGATTTTGCATGAGCAGCAATGACCATGTAGATAGGATTTTATCAGAAGCTCCACAGACCAGGAAGGGAAACTCTTGATGAGAATGAGTGTTCTGGAAAACAGGAGACACAGTCCTGTAGATTCCAGGAGTCAGTATCAGATACAACAAAGCAGGACATTTCTCTGCAACATGAAATGATCGCAGCTTAGACACGTACTGTCACCTTGGAAAAACACATTGTGTTTCCACTCAGTATATCAACGGAGAGACAATGGTAGCGTTGGCAAAAAACAGCCACTCACACTTACGTGAACCCTCGGATGGACTGCCGTCCAGAGTACCTCAGCAAGTTAGGCGAGTGAATTCCCTCGCCAGTGATAAATAAGGAGCAAAGGGAACGAGGAAGGGCATTTTGGCTGGATTCCAAATGCGAAAACCTGCCTATCCACCTTCAAAATGATGCAAGATTGCAGTTTGTTTAATGTTCATCTTACGTGCTTAATTACCGATAGTGCTTGACTAATTATTTCTTGTTTTGTAGACTACTTAAACAGAGAAGGAAAGCAGCTATATACTTTTGTATACTGAATGAGGATTTGTAACTCATTTTTGTAATCGCGTAATTCCCAGAGGGCTTCATTACAAACACGAAAGAAAACAAGATGCTAAAAGCAGGTGACAGTCTAATTTCTACAGGTACGGGTAAAAGCATTAGAGTGAAGTAATGGAAAAATAAAATAAAAAATAGCCTTTAGATGTTTCCACCCATGTAAGGTGTTTTCATGTTAATAAGAGAGAAAACTGCAAACCCAGCAAAGTCGCCTCCGTTAGGTGCTGGCGTCTTCTCTGATGCCCGATTTGATCCAACATCCTGCAAGATCATGAAATAAACCACAAAATAGACCCCAGGTTTCTTTTGCATAAATGTGAGTGCTTGGCAAGTTGCATATGGCGGCATCAGCTGGGATCATTTCTTTGTTTTTACTTTTTTACTGTATCCATTTTTCAGGTACGTGAGCCACAACCCAAACCACTGTACCAGTCCTCCCAGATTTCAGAAAAATGTGAAACGTCCCCTAAAGAATAACGGGGGAGATGAATACCGTGAGAGATGCTTGAGAGTTCAGTCTGCAGAGAAGCACCGCTGGGCACAGCGTGGACTGAAAGTGGGCGCCATGGTCATATGATTAACTCTTTCTTGGAGAATCTGCTCTGTTCCCAGGGGTATTAGATGTCTGGGGAAGTGGGTACATCCTGAAAAAGCAGGGGCCTTGATCCTACCCTCAAGGCATGGGTAAAGGAATTGAGAATGTGAAATAAGAACTTTGCAAGAACAGCAAGCACTGTCTTCACGGTCATGGTTATCATCATGACAGGGGTCACCATTTGTTAAGGCCTTACTGGGTCTCAAAGCAAGCGTCACACACACCCCACCTGATCACCGAGCCCCGCAAAGTAGACAACACCAGCCCCTTTTCCAGTTCATGACTTTCGGGGCTACGTGCCTTCTGATCACCTCCCTCTTTTCCTCCCTGGGGTTTCCAGTTTTAAAAAAATACTGAGGGTTACAGAAGTCATAATTTATTTCAGTAGCATGGTCAGGGGAGAAGCCAGATTGCCGGGCACTAGAGGGAAGCAAGTTAGAAAGGAAATTAAAAATGGATAGCATTTATAGAACGCTTACATGTGTAAGCAGTGTGCTACATTCTTTCCATACATTATCTCGTGCTGTCCTCTGCAGCCCTATGAGAGAGCGTTAGCAATCTTCGGATAGTAGCTAAAAATCTGCCCTGTGCTAGGATGCTTTGGAGAACAAACAACACCTTTACCTAGGTTGTTTCCTTTGCTGCTTCCCCCAAACAGAGTAGTTGGGAATGTGAGTGATTATCTCCATTCAGCTGGAAAGTAAACTGCGAGAGGTTTATCTGTCCCATAGTTATCACAGTTATTCAGTGATAAAGCCAGGTATGGGGCCAGTGGACTACCTGCCAGCCAAACTTTCAGTGCGGTATGAGACTTCTACCTGTGACCCTGACTACCACAGTGCAGAAGGGCCACGTGAGCTGCCCCAGGTCCACAGGCTGTGATCTGTGGCTCGGGGTTCTCATCTGCAGTGTGGCCTCCTGAGCATCACGCAGCACGTGCCCCCCAAGCTGGGACAGCTGCTCAGGCAACCAGGTGGTCATTTTCAAATTCCCAAGGGAAAGTTCTTGTGCTGGAAACCAGGTGTGGTTAGAAGCACATGAGGGTGTTGTCTGTAGGGACCTTCCTCCCTAGTGACAGGTACAAATGAGAAAGGGTCCTTGGAGCCCATAAAAGCAGCTCCAACTCATTCACCATCCAAGAGGCAGGTGGGGGATGTGGAACTGAGCACCGCTGGCTGCAAATCTATCCTCATTTGTGTGTGTGTCGGGCTGTATCTTAGTACTTTTGTCATTGCTGAGACAAAATACCTCACACTCAAAGTAAAGGAGGAAAAAATTTTACTGCACCTCACAGTTTGTAGTAGTTTTGGGTCACAGTGGGCTGGTTCCACGGCAGGGTGGTGTGGCACAGGGACATCTTTAGAAGAGAGACAGTTCATGAGAGGCAGAAGGCAGCAAAGCATCAAAGAAGAGAAACAGTTCATGAGAGGCAGAAGGCAGCAAAGCATCAAAGTAGTAAGTGACAGCTGTAGCCCTCTTTCTGTCCCTTATATTTTATCCAGGCTACCTGCACTTGGAGCAAGTAGCACTCATATCCGGGGTGGGGCACCCTTAACCTCAGAGCTGCTCACTTAATCCCAGCCTCACACACTTAAACCCAGCATCACACATCCTAGATCCAGCCACTTCTGAAAAGCCCCACTGTGACTGCATGAGGCTTTGGGTGGACATCTAGACACAAACCATGAGAGACCCTAAGGAAGTCACTTGATGTTTTTGCTAAAATGTACAATGCATAGAATACAGCTATGTGGCTCTGGGTTAAAGTAACTGGACCTCGTACACCAGAAGTACTTCTAGATTCACTTATCCAATGAGTATTTATTGTCTACCACATGCTAACGCCTTTTTGATGCCCTGGAAATATAACAGCAAAATAGTTAGAGAGTTATGAAATTATATTCTTCTACACCGCAGAGGAATAACCAAAAACCTCATATGTCTGTATCTCTGTCTTCTTCTCCATTATATAATACTTGCCTCAAGAAATACAAAGCAGGGGTAAGGCGAGAGGGTGCCAAAGTCAGAGAGGGAGACAGCCCCTTCACAGAGGGTGGGGACAGGTCTCACGGAGAAGGGGACATGGCAGCACAGCCTTGGGCTGGAGAGGAACCCAAGCAGCAGCGTGGAAGGAACATCCTAGGTGGGCGGAATAGCAGGACAAGGATTCCGAGCTCGGAGACCGTGGGACAAGTGGAATGTTTGAGGAGTGGCTGAAGCAGAAGGAGAGAATAGAACAGGTAGACACTGGCCAGAGTGGGGGAGGCAGGCAGGTCAGACAAAGAGGGACTTCTATCCTATTGTGAAGACTTTACCTTTTAATCAGCCTAAAATGGGATGTAATGAACCAAGACCTAGACAGATAAAGTAGGAGGAACTATTCTGGCTTCCTTGCTCACCTGGGTAAATTCAGTAACACAGGAGATCTGTAAATGCGAGACCTTCTCCGTTCTGAATCTGAGCTGGAGACTCAGCCTTGACCTGGGAGGGCTTTAAAGGAAAAGTATTTGTTTCTAGAAGAGGTATTTAAATGTCCTGGGGCTCTTTGAACCAGCAGAAATAGGAATCACTTAAGTTAACAGGCGCAGTAATAAGGCTGTACAGAAGAAGTTCACATTTTCATACTTTATGCCTTAATTTTAAGGAGAGTTACAAGATTTCCTGTAGGAATGCAGAGTGTTATCTTATTTTATGCCCCAAACTAGAAAGAGCGTTCCACTGGGTTTGCCAAGCTGTTAAGATGAAAATATCTGTTTGAGCACAGCATAATAGATGAGGTGTTTAAGGCATTTTCCTTTAGATTTTTGGTTAATCTTCTTTTAGTTAATTTTCTGAGATAAAATCCAGTTATAAATAACCTGAGGGTACCCTAACTGGGGTGTTCTGAGAATGGTGAATCTTTAATAGCCAGGACTTCTGCCTTTTTAGAGATCTCTAGAGGAAGCAGTACTTTGAAAATTATCCAAAGCGAAATAAGTCGAAAGCATTAACAAATTAAAGAGAGGGAGAGAGAAAAGAAAGGGGCAAATAAGAAAACTTCTTTGACATTCACAAGACGGCAGATCTTACCCTTGAAACTCCTTTTAACAAAATTCAAACATTCGAAATCTATTTGCTGATTACAACAGAGAATTGGTGAGTTTCTGTCATGTGGGAGTAGCAGGAAACTCATCCTTTTTACAAAAGATAGCAGAGAAGCATCCAGACAAAAGCTAGAGTGTAGGAAAAGAAGCAAGGCCCTAGGCAGCCATTCCTTAGATGGGGGTACAATAGGTCTCATCTTAAAATAAGAAGTTTTAGAACTGCTTTTAGAGATAGCTGGTGGAAGAAAAAAGAAACCCTTAAGTGTTCTCTCTTGTTGCAGCGTAAAGTGAAATATACAAAGGGATTATGAGGCAGCATGCATAAAGAAGTCATGTAAACTAGGTGAAATCTGAATACCTCCTCGGAATAAAAGCGCAGGTTGGTGCTGTCCCTGCACAGCGGATATATTACCACAGAGCCCGTTCATCAAAATAAAAGAAGGCACAAGTCCTACAGTGGGCATCACTCTAAGCAGAACAATCTGCTGACTGGATGAGGGAGGGGACCCTTCCCAGGCACTCATGGGCTAAAGAGCACCAGTGGAGAAAATTAGCACTGGTTTCTGCAAAGCCCTATAGGGGTGAGAGAATTTCTTTAAAAAAAAAAATTGAATAAGATGCTCTAGAAACCTGTAAGTCAATAACCCTGTCACCAAGTGCTGGATTATCCAGGACAGGCAGTGCCTAGGTTGACAAGCATGTTAAAAGGCTGCAGAGCTGTAATCAAGCAGGAAATTGCCACTGTGGCTTAGAAACACCAGGTCCGGCCGATGGCTCTGCCTCTATCTTCCTAAGCTTCTAGAAAGGGAGGCTGGTGGGATGACTGGGCATCTGAGGATGCTCACCTTGAGATAAGCAATACGAGGACTCAGAAAGAGGGGCAGAGTGAATCCCATATAACTAGGAAGAGAAAAAAAGAATTAAATACCAGCCAAATCACCCTATCCCAGTGATAGTTTGTCAAATCGAGGTTTTTTTTAAATACTGGGGGTGTAACCCAGTGCTTTTGTATTAAGCTACATCCTAGCCTTTTTTTATTTTTCATTTTGAGACAGAGTCTCAATAATTCCCAGCATAGACTCACACTTTCCACCCTCCTGCTTCAGCTTTCAGTGTCCCAGAGTGCCAGGATTACAGGCGTGCACCACCAAGTTCTGTTTTTGTTTTTCTCTTTTAATCTCTCCATGCAGATTAGATCCTTGGGAACTAGAGAAATGCTAATTTGGTATAACCAGAAAACTCAAACGCTGGGAGAGGAATAAAGGTAGAGAATGGCTTATATAGAGAGACAGCCATCTCCAAGGCCAGCACACTGGGGACTTGAGCAGAAATCCATTAGTAGATTTACTAGGAGCGGTGGAACCGAGTGGAGCACACTACACCCTGCACTGGAGTGACAGCCAGACCTCCTGAGCTGCTTCATCCTGGGCCACTCTTTCCTATCCCTGGATTCAGCCCTGGAGCCTCTTTAGAAGGCAGCCAGTGTGCTACATGGGAAGAACTCGGCTTCTAAAGAACCTTATTAACAGTTAATTAACAGTCTTCTCAGGAACATGAGGAATGGCAGATCTCTTTAAGAGGTCAGGTTCTTCAAGGTATTTGTAGAAGTCAATGGGGCAGACATTCTTGGATAAACTGTATATTTTTTAAAGGAGTGGCCCAGCCAACCTGGTAAAAGTTGTTTGTCCAGAGCCTGCCTCCTGGTCTGTTTCCTAGTAAGCCTCAGTCTGAGGCTGAGGCTGTCACCACAGCCCCAGAGTCATCCAAGGGTGACCTGGCTCCTTGCTGTAGGAGGTCACCTGGGGCTTACAAGACTTAGCTCAGGCCACCCAGGTGCAGAAGCCCCAGAGCCGTGGTGAGCACAGCTCTGAGCTCCATCAAAGCCTGGCCCAACAGGGCAGGTGTCCCCTGGCGCTCTGCAAACACCCTCACAAGGCTTTAATTTGGGCACTCAGGCTCTAGTTCATCCTGCTCCCTCCTGCCGCCACCGAGACAGGGTTATTCAGCAAGTTCAGCAGTGCATACAGGTTACATGAACAAGGACAAAGCCACAGGCAAAGAAATGCCCTCTCCTCCTGTCTTAGAAGGGCAGCTGGGATTATTATTCCTGGCTGCCTCATTAAAAAAAAACAAAGAAAAAAGCCCCAGGAATGTTAGAAATTATTACATCTGATGTGGAATGTCTTTTTTTCAGTTATCTGATATTTGGATATTCAACAAATATTTATCGGATCACTTGTATGTGCTACCGTGGAAAATATTTTTAATTGTGTTACCTTGAAATTCGTTTCCCTGGAAGAACTAACCACAGCCAGAAATCTATGTGAGCTGGTTGGTGAGACACATGAGTCTTAGAGGTTGCATTCAGTTTGCACTGTGCAGGCAGTGTTTGATATATAAAAGCAAAGAGCAAATTACAGAGTTAAAATAACCACCAATGGGAGACACTGCATCTGTCCTATTACCACGCTGGTCAGTGATTCAAGCTTGGACCTCCGCTAAAAATTATGAAATGGAAAAGTCAGAGGGAATGTCCCTTACTGGCCCCCTGTGACTCTAAACTTTGAAGAGCTTATAATTCCTAGAATAGACAGTCATAATGTGTGTCTATGTGTTTAGGAGAAGAGAAATTGAAATTGGGTCACTGTCATCAAATAAAAGAGAAACCAGAATCTTGGATGGGAATCGAGAGTATCTTGAAGGAGCCTAGCATCTGCCAGGCAGATTTAAGTGAAATAAAGGGATTTCCTCCTTCCTAAGTGATGGTTACATGGTACTTTGTCAGAACACTCAGGCCTGATCTCACATATGCACAGGTGACAGACAGAAACTTTAGCAGTGATTTGTAGTTATGGAAGAAGTACCCCCAGGACTCCAAGACAGGTCACGGGGGAGACTTTGGTCTATGTTACTCAGCTTTCAAAACCTTTAAGCCCACCAAAGTATGGACTCCTGAGCCAGTGACGTCAGTGATGAATGTCACCCTCTCCAAGCATGCTGGTCCCTCAGTTAGTTGGAAGAGAGACCCAGGAGCAAGATGGAAATATACTGCACTCTAGGCTCACTCCAGAACAAAACACTGCATCTTCTCTCTGCTGGCTCCTACTTTGGCTGAGAGGCTATCTGGGACAATTTCTTTTGTATTTAAAAAACAGAAATCTATAAATCTGCGGCACTCTTTCATCTCAACAGAGTAAGTGTGTATGTGTGGGTGGGAGGGGTGGGAGCCCAGTCGACCACTACTGCCTTCCTCCTCAAAACCATGGCCAAATCACTAATGTATCAAGTCTTTCCCAGGACTCCCACACAGCTTGAAAATCCTTCTAGCACTCTGCTTCCATCAGCTGTTTAAGGTGACCAGACCTAGGTCATGAAATGAGTACCATTTTACATCCTTGATCTGGAATTGTTACCGGGTGAGGTGGGAAGGAGGTGTGCATGCTTCTGAGCCATGTTGGTAACTGTAGTCCAGCCACTTGTCAAATGCAGAGGTAAGCTGTGAAGACACACTGAATATAGCCGAGTGGCTGTCTGTGTGTTTGGGTCAGACAAGACAAGCGCAGCCCCTGAAGAGTGTCTGGATTCCTGGAGCCCCTCCTAATCCCTGAGCATCCTCATCCTTAGCAGGGAGCCAGAAGAGTCCTCTATTTTGACCTATTTCTCAGGACTGGGGAAATACTAGGCTGCACCCAATAGGGTCCACAAGGCTGTAGGATAGCTGATCCTGCTGCTATCCTAGGATAGCTGTCTAAGATAGCGGATGGTAAATTAAAATTTACATGTAACTTTGATTATCCACTCATATATATATATATTAGTATTTAGATAATTAGTGGCTAAATGAACATATTTACACTGGGTAACTCTGAGTAAGAAGTTATGGGTCGTTTTCATTTTCTTCCTTTAAAAACTGGGCTTTATTTTTTGACTTTTTACAGATTGTGTGTGTGTGTGTGTGTGTGTGTGTGTTTGTACACAACTGTCTTTTAGTGGAGAGAAAAAAAGAGGTGTCGATTTCCCAGGAATACTAAGGCATACTAGACATCCATGAGAGAACCAGGTGACATACACGCCAGGAGAGCTACTGCTCTTTCCTCTCTGCTAGGCAGACCCCTGGCCGTCACTGTTAAGGGTGTGGCCTGTGAGTTCTCGCTGTGTGCAGTGCGCCAGAGGCATGAATCTCTCATCGCCATTCCCTGCAATCTGTTATCTCCTTCATAATTTAGGGGCATTCCTACTAAACAGATGACAGATAGAAGTAGAATTTGGCTTATGAAGTACAGTTAGTGAAAATCTTCCTGTGTTTCTTTTTTTTAAAAAAATAATTATTTTACAGTTACCATCATATTTTTTTTTTTTTTTTTTTTTTTGGTTTTTCTCCGGTACCGGGAACCGAACTCACAACCTTGCGCTTGCCAGGCAGGTGCTTTGCCGCTGAGCTAAATCCCCAGCCCTTCTTCCTGTGTTTCTATAACCACTGGCTCAGTCAGCTGACTTCATGGTCCTAGAAATCATTTTTTATGACAGTGAAAGTCTAATTCTCACATCATACCTTGTAACCACTGTAAGTGTGCACTTTGATTATCTTTATACACTTATTCCACCATCGCCACAATCTACTCTTGGAACATTTTCATCACTCCTGAAAGTTGTGTCCACTCATTGTCAGAGTAAGCCAAAGGCCAGTCTGTTTTTTGTCTGTATGTCTGCCTTTTCTTGAAATTCTATGTAGATGTTGTACCATACATCTTTTGTGACTGGTTTCTTTCACTTAGCATATGTTTGAGGTTTATCCAAATTATTAAATTCAGAAGTCATTAGTTCTCACTCTCAAGTAGTACGCCGTTGCAGGGGTACCTGTGTTCATCCACGCACCAGTGTATCGGTATGTGGGTTGTTTCCAGGGTTTGGGTAGCATGAGTAAAGCTGCTACGAACATTCACAGACAAACTTTTGTTTGGAACAATGTTCTCATTTCTCACAGGTAGACCCTTTTGCTGAATCAGATGATATGGTCTCACTTTTTAAGAAACTGTACACTGTGTTACAGAGGGGTTATGCCACGTCACAGTCCCACCAGCCGTGGAAGAGCTGTGGCTCTCCTCCATCCTCAGAGCTCTCTGTGTTGCCTGTCTGTTTGATGAGACCCAGCCTGGTGGGCACAAGGCGGTCTGAAATTCTTCTTCCAGTGGCAGCCATGAGGTTGGAAAGGGTCCGGGTAACCAGTCTGGGGAACTCAGCTCTACGTCTTTACGTTCACAGCCTACCAGGTCTGGGACTTTCAACAGTTCAGTGAGTTTTTTGTATCTCGGTTTCCCTAACTATAAACTGGAAATAGGCATGGATTAGAAAGAGTTAGGATGTGAGACTGTATACTGAGAGAATTATGCCGAACCTCAAATTCATTCATAACTCAAGGAGCAGAACAATAAACACATAAAATAGCAAGGGATATGAAAATGTATACAAATGATAGTCTATTTTCTTGTAATGGCACAAAAATGCCCTTTCAACTCTCCTTTGTACCCACAATTCTTGCCTCCCCCCCATCAGTATGCAAAGATTATTTATAGTTTTCCTGATCTCACTGCCTCTGCGTTCATGTCACTGACACACTCATCACTGGCCACTTTTGTGGCACCAAGTTCGAATGGGGTGAGCCCTATCCTTTTGTGGACACCTCCTTAGGCCTTTTCCTTCCATGCTGAGCTCAGAGTACAGAAGGGACAGACACAGCCCCCAGCAGGAGTCTTTGTGATAAATACAAATTTAAATAAAATCTTTCAGCCAGAACACTTATGCTGCCCATGGCCAGAGGACAGCCTTGAATCTTTAGGCCAAAGAAAGAGTTTGTTCCCCAACCCCGAAGGTGCACACCTGGTATCTGAGCGTGGTCACTTACTGACCCTACTAGTTGAAGAGAACAAAAAAAACCCAGTGCTTTGGATATGGTGCTACCCCAGCAGAGCATCCCCACTTCCCTGCAGAGCCCATCGCTGGGAACACTGCTTCCCTGGTCTCCTGCCCATGTCCTTGATCTGTACGCTCTGCCATTTACTTAGGAAAATAATGCTAAGTTGCAACCAGGGTGACATAAACACCTCCATGAGCAGAACCGCTCGCAAGGGATGTACGGGTGGCGTGGTGGCCCTGAACACTTAAGTGATTTCGTTCCCCTTCCAATTTCCTGTGGTACATTAACTTTTATTGATAGCTCCTAGCGCCAACAACTGGTCTTGATTTTACGAACCTGAAGGACAGAGGAACAAGAAGCACCCACTCAGCTGACGCATAAACACCGGCAAGGGACGCCTGGATTGGCCCCTGTGTTTTTTCTTTTGCTGCAGTTTTCCTTTAATGAGGGAGTTGCAATTATTGCAAGTTAATCATGTCTCACGTCCCCAAAGGGAGGAAGGGAGAAGTGGCCATTTAGAAGTCTGACAACAGCTGCCTCCAGGAGACTCTGTGTGGAGCAGCAAAGCATTTGTGAAATTGCAGGCTCTGATTTATGTCACCGTGGTAGAGACTGGCAAAAGGATTCCTGGGTGTTTTCATAATACAAGTATTAAACAAAAATTAAACCAGGAGACAGATGGGGTATCTGTGTGATGGAAGGCAGACAGGTCAATTTTTTTTTTCTTTCTTTCATCGCCGTGCAGAATTTAACACATCTAGCTCAAATCTGCATTTTGGAGCAACCTGTTGTGCTTCTGACTCATGGCTGCTTCGAATGGTGTAACTGTTTACCTTTCTGCATGGAATGGTTACAACTTTGAGTTAAAAAAAATATTAAAAAACAAAACAATCACAGGTATGATTTGTTGAGCACCTACAATAGGTCAAACATAGTTATTTGCACTTTATATTTTTTAACTTCAATTCATATACACAGTAATCTTACAAAGTACAAATTTGTATTGTCATTTTGAGGCAGAAGAAATTAAGTTTCAAGGTGCATTTAACAATTGCCAGAAACCTAATCTAGGGGGACGAAGAGCTAGGACGTGCATCAAGGTCATCGGGAGTATAGCTGGATGTGGTGGTGCAGACATGTAATCCCAGCATTGAGGAGACAGAGGCAGGAAGATCGCTGGGTGTTCAAGTCCAGCCTGAACTATATAGCGAGACCCTGTCTCAAAAAGCCTAAAAAACCAAAAATAAAAACAAACAAACAAAAAGATTCACTCAAGGTATTGCAGTATTTCTCTCTTTTTTTTTTTTTTTTTTTTTTTTTTGGTTTTTCTCCGGTACCGGGAACCGAACTCACGACCTTGCGCTTGCCAAGCAGGCGCTTTTGCCGCTGAGCTAAATCCCCAGCCCCTGCAGTATTTCTCTCTATTCATCTTTCACCTTGACGTTCTTCTTGTAAAAATTAGTCACTTAATAAGGTCTCCTGAGCTTATTTACATCACGTGGGTGATTGACAGGGAACAAAAGTTGGAAAGGAAAAAGTGGAAGAAGACAGGAAGGCAGGGAGAAAACCTGACTGCATCTTATACCCAACTCCAAAATGTTCATTCATCTGCACGTGAAGGTTAATTCTGTCCCTTTAGAACGGAAGATGGTTTACTTTAACCTCTGGAAGTCTCACTGAAAAGAACTGGAAGGAAACATCACTCTGTTCTTACCAATCCCAGACTTGGTGGTGAGAGGGAATTTCAGAGTAGCTCCTACGGGGTCCCCAGTAAACATGGCCTAAATCTGTGTTCTTTAGGCTGTTCTCAGTCCTGTTTGAAAGAGCCAAATCTCCCCAGTCATGATGCTCATTCGATATTGTGAAGTCAAAGGTCAACACGGATGTCACAGAAGTGGCCTCACACCACCACATGGCGGAGAAGTCCAGGACACAGACCATGGAAAGACAGCACAGCGGTGCTTGGTTAGATTCTACAAAGTCAGGATCTGATTAATATTCTTCTTGGTACTTTTATCCTGAGATTCTGAGAAATGTGAATACCTCCAACTTACAGCAAGAAATTCTCTCAAGTAGAAAGGTTCCATTTTGGATTATCTTCAAATAACCAACGTCAAAACTTAATGAGAAGGTTCCTTGATCAGAGAAACAAAAGAATTACCATATGACCCAGCAATTCCACTCCTAGGTGTGCGTGTATAGACATTACCAGAGAATAGAAAGTAGGTGCTCCAACAGAAACTTGTGCAACATGTTCAGAGCTCTTCACAGGAGCCAAAGGGCAAAACAACGCAGATGTCCATCAACGGATGAAAGAAGGAGAGCTGTTCAGTCATGGGAGGAGGGAGGAACTGACACACAAGTGTGGTGCAGCCACAGAAACTGAGTGAAGAAGTCAGCCACAAGAGACCAGCTATCCTACAATTACATTTCCAGGATGTGGACATATCTTTTTGAGGGCCAGAATTCAACTCCCTAAGCCTGTGATAATCTTTTTTATTTTTCTGGTATCGGGAATCGAACTCACGACCTTGAGCTGGCCAGGCAGGCGCGGAGCCACTGAGCTAAATCCCCAGCCCCAAGCCTGTGATAATCTGTTTATGGGACAGCAGGACACGGATAAGATACGATGACTATTTATGAATGTATTCACTTGATGGCTGGTTCAGCAGGTGTTGACTGAGCTTGTGCTATGTAGGCGGGGTTTGCAAACGCTGAATGATAGGAAGGACTCAGCCCTGCCCACGGGGACCTTGCAGCGGGGAGATTCAGGCTTAGGCTCCTCCACAAAAGGCAGGGGTGAAAGGTCACAAGGAGGGGTGATAGTAAATCACAGGAGTCAAGGGGCACGTGGAGGCCACCTGAGGAAAGACGAGGACCCAGAGAAGGGCAAACTGGAGCTGGGGATTTAGCTCAGTGGCACAGCGCCTGCCTGGCAAGCTCAAGGTCGTGAGTTCAATTCCTGGTATTAGAAAAAAAAAAAAACAGAGAAAGCGAATCGAACATCATGGTTCTAGGCTAGCCGGGGCCTTCTTGAAGGTCCACAGTTGGGAACATTTGGCTTTGAGATTCTTGAGAACTGAAGACTATGTAGTACAGACAGAAGCATGTTTTTTTAAAAGGCACATTATCATTACTTCAGTTTATATTAAACACTTATTTTTTGTGAACTGCCTGTCTTCCTTATCACAGTGTAAAATCTACAAGGGTGGGGACTCTTTTTTTGTCAGTGGTTTCCACCACTAGAATTTCTTCTTGCTCTCTCTCACTCCTCCACCCCTTCCCCTTTGCCTTCTCCTCCTCCTCCTCTTCCTCCTTTTCCTTCTTCTTTCCCATACTGGGGGTTGAATCCACGACCTTCACACTGAGCTAAAACTCTAGCCATTTTCTTCTTATTATTATTTTAATACAGGGTCTCACTAAGTTGCCAAGGCTGGGCTCAAACTTGTGACCCTCCTGCCTCAGCTTCCCAGAGTGCTGGGATTATAAGAGTGTGCCACCATGCCCAGCTCCCCTTTTCTTTGTTCTTTCTGAATAGTAGATGAATACATTAAAGTCTAGTCAATTCATGGTGACCTTCATACTGTGTACTAGATTTTGTGTGAGGAATTGAATAGCAGATATGAGGTGCTCAGAGCAGGCCTCATATCTAATGAAAACAAAATGTGAGAAAGCAGACCACCATTCATTCATTCATTCATCCATTCACTCACAGATATTTAAAGCACTGGCTATGGTAGAACTGACACACAGTACAGCATAATACAAATAACAGCACAGCACAAATAAATACTGGCAGAAAGTGCTCAGTAAGGAAGCGTGCATTTGAGGATGTGGGTGATGTGGTAAGGCTGGAAGCTCAGAGCCCACGTAAACTTCTGACTGGAAGTTCATGCCTTTGTTAATCATACTAACATGGCTGGAAATTCGTTACGATTCCTCTTGAGAACTAACTACAAGTTTACTCATGAAAATGCTGGTTATCTGAACCATTAGAGTTATTTGCTTATATCTCTCCAGACATGTCACCAAATCGTTCTGTTCACGATGAGTTTTCAGCCAAGCAAGAGAAAAGCATGTTTACCAGAAGACCACCTGTCCAGAAGGAGAACGGCTGATGTAAAAACCTTAAGAAGCAAAACGAAAATTTCCCAAGTTACGTGACATTCGATTTCCCCTGTGCAAATAACTGTAATTTCTTTCCTTTGAAAATAATAATCAATTAACCGCCAGGATTCTGTGTGCTGGACACAGGCAGCCATGGACAAAGTGTTCAGTATCCTTTTCTTTTCTGTTAATTCAACAGAGCTGCAGAAAACCGTGAGTTTGAGAGGCTGACACGTGAAATGGTGAAGGAGAAGGGACTTTCGCCAATCCACATCTACAGCTACAGAAAGCCGTTTTACCAGCAGCAACAGGCTCTCCAGAATGGGTGCTAATGATAAAAACTCGGCTTTAACACATTTCATTTTTAATTAATTTTTAATATTTTTAAAAAAAGCTTTTCCTTTGCACCACAAGACCCACTTCTTCCTGGTGAGGTCCCGGAGGTATGTCTGCTCTTTTCTGAGAGGCATGGCTCTTCTAATTAATTAGAAATTGCACGGGGAAGGAGGGGTGGAAAGCAGCAGGGGGCGAACAATCAAATTCCAGCCTTCTCCACTTCCCTTCCCAAGCACTGCAGCCGGAACTTTCTGCTTGGAAGCAAGCCGCTGCCATCAGTTGCACTGATTGCAGGTCAGACCTTCCCGCTGCTCCGGAAAGTCTGTCCAGACTCCTACAGGCCCAAGGCTGGCCTGCAAATATTCGGGGGTCCTATCTTCCAGGGACATTTCCTGAATTCGTATTTGTGAAACATAGACCTTCTGCCCTTTTTCTTTCTAGTACATTATTTTAAATTTCAAAAATATTACACGTTGATGGGAAAAAAGTCAAATACGGTAGAAGCACATAAAGAAGAAAAAAAAGAACATACATATTGACTTAGCCACTTTCATTGTCATGGAGACACAATGCTTGACACCCTAACAGGTTTACTTAGGGTCATGTTTCAGTC
Source organism: Chinchilla lanigera (assembly GCF_000276665.1). Lineage (NCBI taxonomy): Eukaryota > Metazoa > Chordata > Mammalia > Rodentia > Chinchillidae > Chinchilla > Chinchilla lanigera. Next base: position 1,884,481 of record NW_004955522.1, on the reverse strand, counting down.
CTTAGTGGCCGGCTCCAAGGCAAGATCACATGGCACAGGGGCATGGAGGACAAGGGATGCTTTTGGCATGGCAGACAGGAAGGACAGAGATCAAGGGAGGAGCCAGGAAAGGAGCTAGAACCTTCCAGGTCATGCCCACAGTGACCTGGCTCTTCTGACAGAATCCTGCCTCCTAACAGCAAGTCAGCTATAAAGCCCCCAGCATCCAATCTCCTTCCCAAAGCCCTGCCCATGAGCTTATTAGGCTTCAGGTGAAATATTTAGAATGACCTGTGTGTGTGTGTGTGTGTGTGTGTGTGTGTGTGTGGGTGTATACACATACACATATATACACATATATATGTACACATCTATGATAACAATAGTATATAGATAGATAGATTATTCTTTCTTTTCTTTGTTTCTAGATATGTACTATTTAACACTTTGGAAAACTAGAACTGAAATAAAAATTACTCAGGAATTTAAAATGGCACAGGTCAAATAGAGAATAAATGTGCATGTATATGTATAGCACAATACTAAAAAATCATTAATTCTTCTATTTGGCTGACTTTGCACATTTATTCAACTATTTCTGCATTTTCTACTTCCAAATGGAATTGCTTGATTGGAAAGTAATATGTTTAATTTAGGTTGAAATTTCTAACTTTCTTTACACAATGACTGAAAACAATTTATGTTCCTATGAATAATGTTCTTTTCCCTTGTTGAGGACAATTTTTAGAAAGTCAAGTTGTGAACCTGTGTCAAAATTTCATGGTAATTTTACTACTCAGGAAAAGGCCTCTAGCAGATCAATTCAAAGATTCCCTCTTGGTGGAGACATGCTGCAGAAAAATGGAATGATAAGACAGTCAGTGTTAGGCTGGATACAAAAAGGGAAGAACTTTTGGTTTAAGTTTGGTTGCTGGACTCTCGACTGTCAGTCAGCTGGGTGGATGGGTGACTGACTTCTCAGAACAGGTCTTAATCCCATTAAAGTTTATCAGAAAATTGCTTAAGCAATTTATTGAGAATGAGGCTGTGAATTACATTATGCAAAAAAAAAGGTTCTGTTCCAGATCAGATTCAAGATGTTTCTTTCCCATGCCATTTTATAGTCTACATACTAACATGGACATTATCTGTCCTTTTAACTTTCGTCAATGTCAAGATACAAAATGGAATTTCAATGTTTGATTTCCATGTCCATGAATTAAAAATAAGTCTGAGGCTTTTTTCAAGGGTGTTAATTTTCTTCAATGAATTTCCTGTTCATCCTCCTTGCCCGATTGTTTCTATTGAAGGTACACATTTTTCTTCTTGATTTGAAAAAGTCTTTGCCTATTTAGGATAAATTTCTTAAGTGCATGTTTATGATACTATGAACATGGATATACGTATCCTATTCTAAATTATCAAACTCCATGCAGCTTCCACGGTATTTCAAAGAGATTTGCTCCACTTCTACTTTAATATAAATATCACTATGATCTCTACTTTAAACCTCTCAGTGCCTCCTTTTTCCACAAACTAAATGCAAGGCTGTTGCAAGACCCAGTCCCTGCCTAAGTTCTTTTTTTTTCCTGCCCAAGTCCTAAATATCACCTTCTATCACTCTTCTCTATCCCTTTATATCTCAATGACATTATTTCTGGCCCAGATAGACTCTTGTTTACTCCTGCACACACGTCCAGCTAAATCTTGGAAGCAGCCTATACATCCACTAACAGATGAATGGATAAAGCAAATATGGTACTTATACACAATGGTGTATTACTCTCGTATAAAGAAGGATGCATTTCAGTCATTTGTAGTACAACGAGACCATAATGTTAAATGAAATAAATCAGATGCACAAGCTTAAATATCTCATGGTTTCTCTTATACAAGAAACCCAAAGTATAAATAAACAAAAGAGCAAAATAAAAGATAGATAATAGCCAAGAAGGAAACAGATCTTTTGCAAATGGGAAGGACACCAAGACAGGGAAGTAAGGGCAGAGGGGAAGGAACTGTAAAAAGAATTAAGATGCGTTGTGCATATGAAACAACTCGCCACAATGAATGTAATCATTATGTACTACAACACCTAGGACTAGAAATAAAAATTATTTAAAAACTTAGATTTGAGATGGGGAGAACTCAGTTGTCTTCCCGTGGGATAGCTCAACCTAAAATCTGACTGGCCACAGCTCAGGGCAGGAAACGTTGACATAGGCACCAGGGCGGTGCTCTGGGAAATTTTCCTGTCTGACAGATTTACAAATTGGAATCGATCTTCATTTGACCAGTTTCACCAAAGTTTCTGCCCCGTGAATATAGCAGAAGATAGGTGCCTTTCAGATCCCCTGTGATTAAACTCACTGCATTTGTCTTCAAACAAAAGTGTTTTTTTTCCTTGCCCGCAACATATAATTTCAGTCAGCTAACACTAAATTAGACACCCACTCAGATTTATTATGATAAGAACATTCAGTAAGCTAATTTCAAGATGATGACTCCTATAAATTCTTATAATTTATTATTTAGTACTTTGGTTTTTAATCATTAAGTACGTGAAGACTTTGTAGGTCAAACCTGTATTAATGAAGACAGTAATCTATTTTTCAAACTCTGCTCCTCACCCACCTTTCAAATTGTAAATTAACAGAAATAGATTTAAACACACTTGTAAGAACAGAGGCAATAATTGGGAGGTGGGGGTCCATCACCCCCAACTGTCTAATCTTCTTAGACTGGCAATCATGATCCTGATTTATTTACAATGTATCATCCTTGGTTTTTAACGAAATACTGGAGTCTACATTCAACACACTATTAGTTCAGTAAGAAAATACAATCCATTGCTCATATGTGAGGTTGTATTTTTTAAAAAGCTGTGCAAAAAGTAGTAAATGCAGGTTTCATGAGTTATTCATCTTAATACAGCAATTTTTACTTCTGTGGGAGTTACAGTTTGAGTTACAGAAAGGAAATAAAATATTAACTAAATAAATGTTTTAGAAAACTATTAGTGTTATCCAAAGGAGGGTCTTCTTTATTTCCTGAATTCATTAGAACTGGTTTCATGCTTATTTCAAACACTTGGTGCTAAAAGACTTAAAGGTTTTATTTTGTGGAACAAAAGAATACTCTTTGATTGACTGCATACAAATAATAAATAAAGTTAGCTACAGCGGTAATATCTTTTCATTTTTTCTAATGTAAATCAATAGTATTTGACATAATACAAGCTCCTCATAAGCAATGTGAAAAATAAAAAAGGACAATGTTCATTGATATCATTTTAATTAAGCAAAATATTAAGAAACAAAATGAAATAAAGGTCCAGCACATGCAGTACTACATAAAAACAAGCATAAGTACGCTGAGAAAAATCTAGAAGGCAGTCTACCGAAATGAAAGTAGTCGTTATCTTTCCATGATAGGACAACATGCATTTTTAGTTTTTAATTTCTTTCCTCAGTTTTCTTACCAAACATTCTGGAAATTCCTTCAGAAATAAAAAAGGCATCCATTCTGGTGAAACACTTAGCGAAAGCATCTTAAGTTACATCAGTGTATGAATCTGCATATGATAGTGTGCATGTTGCCTGACGATTTACTGCTGAGGGGTTTGCTATTACGTTATTACACCAAGGGCTTTTTATGGCATCTCTTGTTTTAGTGTAACACCCCCTGAGATATGGGTACACTCTCACAACTGGGGTTTCAAAACAGAAAGCCAATGACATTCCCACCAAGCTGCAGAGTGAGTGCTAAGTTACTTTATATGGAATTTTCCTTCCCCTTAGGGGAAAGGGTCAAGTATCAAAGTTTTTTTTTTTTTTTTTTCTTAGAAAAGTCCTTGATAAGAAGAATATACAACTATTCTGCCTAAGAGGATCTGTGAAGAACAGAGATCAGTGAGAGTGTTTTAGAGATTTTGGTTATGAAGAATTTGCTTCAGTAGGATTTCTGGGTTTCAATAGTCAACAAATAAATAAATAAGTAATGATAATTTTAAAAATGAAAATATTACCTACTATTCACGACGTGTTTGCTATGATTATGTGTGGCACTAACCAATATTAAATTTCTACATTAACTGTATCCATTATTCTCAGTGTATGGATGGGAAACTGAGGCATAGCATCACTATTTGTTGACCCTGGGCAAGTCAATACCTAAGACAGTCAAGATATCAACTGCATCACATCTGATTCGTTTCTGAGATTTCCTTTACTGGGAAGGCAAAAGACTCTTGCCACAAAACATCTTTTTCTGAAAGCAACAGATGCAGAGGTGAGGAGGTGGGATTTATGAACTCATTAAAGTTCCAGTCAACAAATGTGTGATTTTTAAACCAAGAGACAAGTGAAAACATTTAGGGACTCCCATATATTCCTTCATTTCAATAGTTGTTAAACTGTTGGATTATTTACCCTGTGGGCAGTGCAAATGGATTGTGTTAATATGTATAACAAATTATTCCAAAATTTAGCATTTTTAAATGGCAAGAAAGATCTAATAACTGAATGATTAAATAACTGGGTCTCTCCTAGGCAAGATACTGAATTTAGCTGTGGTCATGGAACACTTAAGTAGAGTGGGAAGGTCTGCTCCAAGATGGTGCACTCACAGGGCTGCCAAGTGGGTTTGGCTATTGGTTGGAGGTCTGAGTCCTTGTCCAGTGGTTCTCGCCAAGATGCTGCTTGAGTATCCTCACAACATGGCATCTAGTTTCCTCCACAGCTAGTAATCCATGAGAGAGGAAGGCAGAAGTTTCACTGCTCTGCCATCTAGCCTCAGAGGCAATGCTGTTAAACTTCCTCATCAGTAATAAAGGTTAGTCCATTTCATAGGATGAGGGGACCCCACTAGTTCATGGAACCCAGAATGTGAGGAGCACTGAGGAAATTCTGGACAGTGGTTACTTGTGTGAGCTTCTCTCTTTGTTCAGATTCTTTTTTTTTTTTTTTTTTTTTTTTTTTTGGTTTTTCTCTGGTACTGGGAACTGAACTCACAACCTTGCACTTGCCAGGCAGGTGCTTTTGCCGCTGAGCTAAATCCCCAGCCCCTTTGTTCAGATTCTTATTTTGGGACGCACTCTGACATTTCAACAATGAAAATAAGTTTAAATGGATGAGATTGGAGGAAAACAAGTCAGCTCTAAGAAACACAAGGTTTGCATTGGCTGCGTATGTGCAGGTACAGGACTGCTGAGCTGGGAGATCTGAACGGCTGTGGAAGTCATCTTCCATGGAATACCAACTAGACCCTGGGCACCTGTGCCAAGAACACTGGCCTTCTTCCAGTGGCCAAACCTATTACAACACAGCGGTCATCCATCCTGCTACTACCCAAGGCAACGGCACTTTTGTGAGTTATTTTACCACCTATTTGCTAGCATCACTGCCACTAACTAGAAATAAGGTCACACCCAGCCAAAAAAGAAGTACAGTAACTTATCCGCATGGCTAAAAACTGTGCTAAATAGATGCATCAGGTCATTAAGCAAATACAGAATCTGAAAGGAGAAAAGAAAAGAATGGAGAGGTCTGTTTGTCTCATGCTCATCTATTTTGGGAATTTCTTCTATGGGATTGAGAACGGTTGGTTCAACCTCATCATTACCTTATTGGTAGAGGAGAGAAGACTGATCTAGGCTTTGCTTTCCGCTCCAGGGTCAGCCCTAGGCAAATCTGTTAATTAGGCTAAATTTGGCCTGCTTAGATACTCTCTTGCTTTCCTCCTCTGCACCCTCTTTCCTCTCTATACCAGGCCAGGCTCCCCATACCCTCAGGCGACACCAGATAAAGGCCTTTCCACTTCCCAGTGTTCCCAGTGCTCACTCCACTGCATGCCCCACATCTGCTGTGCTCCTTCTCTACCTCCCTATCAGCCGAGGAATACACACACAGAGCCTTCCGCTTTAATAGCGGCTCTTTCTGAAGGCCCCGGTCCAGTCCAAAGATCAGTTTTAACAGTTAGTAAATACAGTTCATTTTACTATACTGGTTGGGGCAAACCAGACTTCACGTTTTTCTCAAAAAATAACAACATACACAGGCAAAAGCAGCGGAAAGTCCGTTTTGCAAAAAGTTCTTGTGTGACTTCTTTTCCATACGTTAACTCTAGTCCTTCCGTGCTACACAATAAAGCTCTGCAAAATTCAGCAGGTTTAAAAAAGAAGAATCATTTTTGGTCATTTCTGACTCAGTGCACGAGCCGGCCCCTCTGTAGTGCGGGCGCCATGCCTGCCTGAGCTCTGCTGGGCTTTCTCATGCATCTGGAGTCAGCTCCCAGCGTGGCTGATGGCTGCGTAACTCCAGAAGGATCTCATGTCCTGCAGGCTGGCAAGTGATCACTGTGGCAACTAGATTCCCTTCATGCGTCCTGTCATCCTCCAGCAAGTTGGCTGAGGCCTTTTCGTGTGGTGGTGTCAGAATGGTAAGCAACAAAAGATTGAGTCCCAGTATCCAAAAGTTTTGAGTGTCTCTGCTTGTGATACCTTCATCAAGGTTCCACTGGGAAATGCAAGTCACAAGGTCAACCTGACTTAAATGGTGGGGAAGCAGACTTCACTTCTCAGTGGGAGGAGTGGTGTCATCCTATAGGATGGGTGTCAATGCAGTGGAAAAAACAACTATTTTACTTCTTTTTTTTTCAACTGCTATTATCTTTACAATTTAACACGTTTTCTCAACCGCAATGCTATAGTTATTATTATTGCTTCCATTTTACAGAAGAAGAAACAAAATTAAACACTCAGTAGCATCCCCCAAAAAAACAGGAACAAACTTTTGTATTATTGGAGTAAACTGCGTGTCATATTGGAATCAGGTACAAAGTCACATTAGAACATCTGTATGTATGTGTGTATTTGTGCAATGTAATGCATGTAGGCTGGGAGTATAGCTCAGGGGTAACACAGCTTGCCTAAAGCCCTGGGCTTGTCCTCAGGACCACAAAATTATTATATATATGTATATATATCAGATATAGAAATATCCAATATAGATAAAGACATAGAGATATATGCAGTATGTGTATAGGTTAATACACATATTACATTTCTAAACTCTACCCAATGACTCCTCAATAAAAATGAGTACACCCAGCCCCCAGACCTCGGTTCTACAGGTGATTCTCCAACAAAAGGAACCAGAATTTCTTCCTTGGAGAAGCACTTACATTGGCACAGGGAAATACAAGCTGAGCTGTAGCTTCCTGCAATATCGCAAAAGATAAAGAGGTGCAGAACAAGATAGGCCATGTTGAGATGGTAGAGAAGCCAACCTGAGAGAACCCAACTGCCCAGGTGGAACAATATGAGTGACAAAATACATATGGATATCATTGTATGATGACTTATCCAATAAAATATTTATGGATCCATACTGATGTAAATGGAAAAAATCAGACTGCAGAGACCACAATATGTAAATGCAGTGTGGAGCCCCGGACGGCATCCTGGAACAGTAAAAGCATGTTAGTGGAGACGCAAGCACGTCCAAATCAAGTCTTTTGGTTGAAATCAGAATCTGGTTAATAGCAATGAGTGAATGTTAATTCCTCAGTGTTCAAAAATGCATCATGCTGGCATTAAGGGAGGCTGGGTGAAGGGTCCCGGGGAATTCTCTGCACTGCTTATATGACTTTTCTGGAAGCAAAATTTTATTTTGAAATTAAAAATTAAACAAGAACAACATCAAAAAATGTTCCCAAGTCACGCACCTCCCAATGCCCGTGTCTAAACTCCAATCCAGTTTTGCCTAATTCCAAATGTGCGCTTTTCCCAGTGTGCCGTCGCTTCCCCACCCACAACGCAGGGAGTGCTGCCTCCGAATTGGTTAGGACTGGCTGAGGACCCTGCTTTGGAATAAATTAGTTTAGGAGAAAAACTAGTGGCACAATTAGACACACACTCGCTTACCTTAAATGGGGAAAACAAGGCATACGCTCGTTAAAACGTACACGTATAATATCCACTCTCCGCTCCTTGTCCTAACTACCCAGATATGCCAACTTACAACATCTTTTCTTGATTCCCCACAACTCAGTTAAATTAGTACAGGACTGCACATCCCAACCTCAACCATTTTGTCACTTAAAATGAGTGTCTGGAAGGCCATCCTTCCAGGAATATTAGTTACCTTGTCCATTACTTACTTAATCATAGCTTAGAGTTATTTTTTGCCTCGTGGAGGCTGGCTATAAATTATGGTTACAACGTAGCAAAGCCACACTTAGCAAATTATATGGCATGGGAAAACCTTTGCTTTGGGGGAAAAATTACATATTTCTTTAAAAGTACATTTTATACAATATTATATTAAGCCTATAAAACAAAATCCAGGAGTCTGTTTTGCAGCCTTTAGGACATATTTGACAACTGACTCAAATCAAGCCACTCTTCTTAAACAGGGGTTTCAGTGCAGAGATTCTATTTGAATTCATGTCCACAGGGGCCAGGGGCTGGGAATTTTCACATGCAGGCAAATATGAGGAGAGGCTAGAAATCTTGTAGGTCTTTGCTCATAATGTAGTAAGTAAATTAGCCAAACAGTCTCATCTTTCACTTTAAATAGCAATAGTAGACTAAGAAGACAATATTTTCTCATAGTTACCAATGGATTCTTTTTAATTTTTTTTAAAAATAGCATCAGTCCACAGAAGTACCTTGGAATTTGATTAAACAAAAAGGCAGCAAGAAAGGACCGTATAGGGATGCAGGGCTATTAAACAGGCGGAGACAAGGAGCCTGGGGAACGCAGGTTTCCAGCTGTCTGTAACTTTGTCAAGCCCTTCACCGGGCTGTGTCCGTGTGGCTGGAGACAGGCTTTCAGGGTGGGCAAGGAAGTTAGATTTCCAGCCTCACTAGGCCCGTCTCTGTTGCTCTGTAGTCAACCACCACTAGCTCTGGCCTCCTCGGTGTATGGCCCGTCCCTGGCGAGCTGGCTTGAGGTCAGCGGGTCAGTTCACATGGTGACATGGTTAGCCGTTACCCCAGCCAACTCCAGCCAGGGCTCAACACACAGGACTCAGAAAGAAGGATGGCTCTGAGGTTGATGGGTGAATCCTGTAAGGCAGCCAGTTGCCCAGCTTAAAAGTCTGCAAAATCTTTCTTGAAAAACCTATGTTTTAATTTGAGTCTATTAACTGCATGGAAATTATTTGACTCTATGATTTATAACCCCGCCAGAATTCTGCGGTCTTTCCCTCCATATGTGCCGTTGCCATTTTCCCCTTTGTATACCTATCGTTTCCCATTGTTTATCTCCCCTGATTGATGTTCAGGCATGGGATGTTTTCTATTATGAGATTCATAATTATCACTGGTAATAGAGAAGGCTTCCCTATTATCTTCAGCGAGACTGCCCAAATTATTCATTGTAGCCCACTGGTACCACACCGCAGGAAAATAAGAATTTATTTCCCTTCCCAGGCATATGGTAGATAAGAGGATGTATTTATTTCTCCATGTTTCAAAAGGATTAAGCTTTGAAAAAATAAATATCACTTAGGCTGTCAGTAAGCAGAACTTTATGGTTCTGAGTTTAGAGGGGCTCTCTTGGGCTGAGACTAGCAAATTTGCACTCTGGTGTTAAAAAGAGAGGTAGGTAAGGAAGAGGAGAATCAATTATAGTTTTACTTGGCTAAATAAATTAATGCTATATATTTCAACCATTATATTGGTCTACACGGCACTCAGCCCACCTTGGACCTCAGCGTTAAATAACGCACCAGCTTATTTATAAAAATGTTACTGAATTCCAACAGTCCTTGACCCCTGGCTATTCTGAGAGCACATTGAATACATCATCTGGGTTTTGCCTAATTACACATAATTAGGAAATGTAATTACGCCTTTCAGTGTTGCTCTGCCATTAGGAACGGAGTGGACAGCTGAAACACTAGTAAGGATCCAGCGCTTCGGAGAAAACAAATTAAAAATACGAGCCAACCTCTAAAAATAGTGATTGCACCGAAGGTTAGTAAATCAAACTTATAAAAAACATAATAAAAAAATTGCTCTTGGCACAGGCTAAATATTTGAAGCAACAGTTACGCCGGCTGCCTTTGTGTCAGGGACTTACTTAAACATCATTTGCATCCATGCTGAGCCAGACGGAGGGAATGAATTATTTTGCTCCTCAGTGACTTTGATTTGCTCACTTTCTCACATATTTATGCCTTTTTATTTTTTCCTTTCTCCTTTACTCTGGATCCCCGCTCTAGCTGAGCAAGTGATTTCCAATTATTTCATGGCAAAGAATCACAACATTTCATTCGGGGGTTTGCTGCCTGCGAAGCCTGCTAGTGCCGAAAGGGCGGGCAGACCGAACAGTCACCTCGGGTTCTACACTGGATGTCCACATCTCAGCAGCACAGGAAGGCGCTGTAGGCCAGCCAGCCAGCCACCATAATACTGAATGCTTCCCATATCCGGTTGCACATCTGCTACCAACCAGGGACTGAACCTAGTGGCTTCTCTACTCCAAAAAGTAGAACTGACATAGGCGAAGACACGGAAAGGTTCCATTAGTGAAAGCCCATGAAGGATCTGGTATTGGAAGCCTTGTACCCTCTGATCTTAGCTTCTGTGTTTATTGAATTTTCCTCTATAGTTATAGTAGCTGACAGTAATAAAGTAACACACTCCATTAAATGCACTATTTATGGAAACATTTCTACGGTGCCAAAAAAATTAAAAACACGAATGAGTGCCAAAAGCAAAGACCATCCCTGAGTGCAATGTTTGTAGCGTTTAGGGTAAGATAGCCAGCACGGTTACAAACTGCTTTTCTATCTAATAAGGCTGTTGAATTGTGTGTGTGTGTGTGTGTGTGCGCGCGCGCGCGCGCGCACACGTGCGCATGCGCGAGCACAGGTATGTGCATATGTGTTTCTCTAGGTCAGGTTTCTATTCTCTCTCTATTTCTTGTGAAGGGAATACTTTCTTTTCAGCCCATCTTCACTACCCTCCCTTATATCTTATATAGTGTTTTCCAAGGATATACAATCAATCAATTTTGATTTCTAATCAATTTTGGCTTCTTTCTCATCCTAATTCCTGCCTTGCTGAATCTGTTTAGAATGAACTCCCCCTGGATTATTTTATTAGATATACCGCTGTTCACTCTAATCTAGGTTTAAAATGCACTGCTACAGAGGGATCTAGAGTCAATGCAGGCCCTCCCCAGCATGAGGAAGGGAAGGTGCTGCTCATGGTCTGACTTTACAGTGTGACTTCTACTCTCCTTCTCGCCAAGAGGAGAGCCTGGAGTTCTCCATGCCTGCCAGCCCTGCTGGGTGGTTAATTACATCATTGCTATTCAAACTCCGCAATCCAAGACCTTCTTTTTAAAAGAAATATTTTATAACTGTTTATTAACATCCTGAAATGAAATTCATAAATAACATGGGCTACCCACATGCATAATTAACTAAAATTATATAACATCTTAACTATAAAATAGAGAAAAAGTAATTGATAATAAAATATGCATTTTCAAAGCTAACTGCTCAGACAGGATTATACCAGAAGCTCATAATGAAACAGTCAAATGTTTGCATTTAGTTGGAGGGTTACATTAAAAAATAAAATAAGACAAAATTCACTAGAACTTTCAAATATGGGCTAACTATATTTTTATACAGTCAGTTAAATGATAAACCAGCTCTTTGCAAATGAAAAACAAAAACAACTACTCTGATTGGTAGCACTGGGTAGTTTTCATGATGTCAGTACTCTGCCATGGTCAGTTTCAAGCTACCAACAAGCATGAGCAGAAACAGGGAAAGTCTGCTCTCATGTGCTACAAAGAGCAGCTCCAGGACACAGCTGCCTAAACTGCTGTGATCGTAACGGCCACCTCTGTAGACAAATCCCAGGTCATGGCGACCACCTCATTTACCAGAGTGCTACAGTACCCGTCTTTTCCAAGGTGTCCACTTTGGTAAAGTTTTCAACAAAATCTGATACAATCTTCTCTTGATTTAGAAAGTTGTTGCATTCCTCAAAAGACTCCGTGCACACTGAGTTCAGAGCACATTAAGTTTTCCACCGACACGGATGTCCCGTGATCGCTGCACAGGTTGCCAGGTTGTGGGAAGTTCCTTATGTTGGACTAGACATATTGAATCAGATTCCGAATTTAAGAAGATCGCAGGAGCTAGTTGATTCGTAGGCACATGACAGATGAGGAAACACTGTGTTGGATAGTGAGTGTCAAGACTGATTGAATGACTGTGAGGAGTCCTGCTTAATGCTGAGACATACAATTCCAAACAAACTATCGGCTCTGTTGACACCAAGAAACAAGATCCAGGTAGAGGTGGTGTCACACTATGCTACACCCCCTTAAAGTCCAGCCATGAGAACTTCTACAGTGATTGTCTGGAGGGCTATAACATTTGTCAACCAAAACCGCATTTTTCAATCATATAAAATCCTCAGTGTTATGCCTTATACCTTCTCTTCCCAAATCTGCAAATAATTTCTCTTCAAAATAAGAACCACACATTAAAAAACTAAGGTGCAGAGAGTGTCAGGACTGTTTCACGCCACAGAGACCTATTGAACCGGATTCTGAATTTATATGTTTCACATCACAGTTATGGATGTGCAGTCAGGATTAGTGATGGCAGTTATCCCATATTTAAATTATTCTGTGAGCTCACACTGAGGACCAACTGGGAGGCTGTACACATAGTCCTCCCACCCCGTTAGGATGGCAAGTCGTTCTGGGATACAACCTTGTATTTGTAAAGTATGTTTATGTGTGTTAACTCATTTGAACTTCCAAACACCAAGCGACTTAAGTCTCCTAAAAAATAAAGAAACAGGCTTGGAAAGGTAAGGGGATGGAGGATCAGAAAAATAAAGCGACTCATGTGACCAAGATACTAAGTGGTGATAAGAGGAACAAAATGTAGGACTTTTGCTCTTACCTGCCTTGAAGTTTGGCTAGCTCCTCGGGCTGGAAGGTCACCTTGAGGTATCTAGAAATAAGACACTCAAAGGCATTACTTTTGGAGCATGATGGGGTAATATTTGGGGTTGGGTTTTCCAGGTGCCCTCTAAGCCACTGTCAGTCCTGATGTATTGATCCTAACCAGTTTATTGATCCTTCAGTAGGAGCATCAATCAGGATGTAATTGCAAATCTGATGTGCCCCAAGTAACCTCACCCTACTCTCTCCCTGCTTCCCATAACAATAAGAACTTTGAGAAATTAAAATGATAAAATAAGCTCGGTGTGATAGTGCATGCCTGTAATCCCATCACTCAGGAGGTTGAGGCAGGACAAGTGCTGCAAGTTCGAGGCCAGCCTGGGCTATATAATTAGTTTAGGGGTAGTCTGAATTAAACAGCAAGACCCTGTCTCAAAAAACCAAATAAATTAATAAATAAAATAAAAATTGAGAGCAAGAGAAAAAATAAACATGTACTGACAGTCCGGCATACAGTTCAATCAACAGCCGTAAGTAATATTTATTGCAAAATCGTAACGCCTATTAGCATGAGAAGGGGAAAAAAGGTCACAGCTTTGCACATAAAATGCATCCATTCCTCATCCACGGTGATCACTTGGGCTCCTTGGAAGGGGATCTCACTGTGGTCTTTTTATCAGGATCAGTGCCAAGACATCAGTTTTAGCACAGCTTTCAGGCTTTTCTGAGTGTGCAACGACTGGATATTACAAGGTCAAATAGGTGTAAATACACCTGAAAACTCCTCCATGTCTTATGTTTGAACTGGGTGGAGATGGGGGACTGAGAGAGAAAGGATATACTCTGTACCCCAAAATAGAAAGGGTGACTCTCTCCAGGAGTGGTCTTGTGGCTGATTTAAATTTTCTTGGTCAGTTTTCCCCAAAATGTTTAGTAACTCTTTGTATTTTGACTAAACTTCTGATTTAGAGAGAAGTCAATTCCCAAGCAGTTGTATGAAATAACACAGTGATCCCATGTCCCTTGACCCAGTTACCCCAATGGTGACATTTCACAAAACCCTGGTGCCATGTCACAACCAGTACCTTGACATTCACAAAGTCAACACTCAGGGCATCTCGCTCCCCTCCAGGATCCCTCACGTTCTTCATTGCTGTAATTTTGTTACATCCTGAATGCTACATAAGTGGAATCCTGCAGCATGTAATCTTTGGGGCTTTGCTTTTTTCACCGGTTTTATTCCTTTTGTAGTCGGAGAAAATTCTCTAACATGGGTTGTGTGTAAAGGCTCTCACCATTTTAAGATTCAATTGTGTCTCTAAGAATCAATCTACGGAAACTGCTAAGTTCTCCTCTGAAATGGGCTTTTTGACACTCCAGCATTCAGGAAGTGACTTGTCATCTCCTTACCAGGCAGCGTTAGCACACTTTCTCCTCCTTACTCTGCAGCGACTGAGTCACCTTCCTGTGCCGTGCCTTTCAGCTTTGCCTCCAGGGAATGGCCGAACACCCCCCCACTCCACCCTCCCTACACAGCACCCCCAGCCTGGGCAGCCACAAGCTATGGCCCCGCCTGGCAGAGGTGCATGGATGCTGCCAAGTCTCCCATGTCCCCAAAGCCCCAAAGAGGGACGTGCATGACCACATGGCTCTGGGTTCTCACCATGTCAGTCTTTCGAGAGCACTGGGAGGGGAAATGACTGGTGCAAGCATCTGCGCCATGGAGAAGGTCACAGACTCAGCTTTCTCACCTGGAACATGAAGGCAGTAACATCTTCCTTTCAGTATTAATGTGTATTGGTATTTCTATGCATGGTGGTTATGAAAACTGATGAACCCAAATACAAGGCTCCTAAAGCCATACCCACCTATAATAAATATCGATACCCAGTAGCTGTTATCATTACACGTACCCAAATGCAAATAATAGATATAAATTCACTTTGGACATTCAGTTCATTTTCAAATCACTCAATTCTTCTCAGTATGTAACACTCACTCCTGGCTTTACCAAGACATGGTTTCTGCCTTAGAACGGTGTAGCTGCCTCACTAAGAGGTCTGTATTCAATCTCCACTCCCGCCTAGCTGGGAAATAAAAAGAGTCTCAGTGCTGAGAAGTGTTCTGGCTTTGAGTGATGTCAAAGGCCTTTGAACAAGCCTTAGAAATGACATCCATATTTGTCCATTTTCGACTTAAATTGCTTTTGGTTCAACTGCTGTCGCGAACTGCCTTGACGCAGTAGCATCCAGCATGACACAAAACACAGAGGAAGAAGCAAGTTGCTGGCGAGGATTAGGAAATAAAGGAGTCACTGCCTCGTGCACTTCTCTAAGTGTTGGAAGAAATGAAAATGAAACTCATGCTGAAAGGTAATCTCTATGAACCGTGGTAAGAGCAAGTGACATTTTACACAGCCCAAGTCTTCTGGTTCAACCCAGAAGTTATAATAAAAGCCATTTGCATACAGCCGACCATTTTTTAAGTTTCTACATGCTATTTTTTTCTTCTCATTTGCCTTCCTCCCTCCCTAAATGTAAAGTGCCATGTGCAATTCGGGAATTTCTGGCAAACACAATCTGGGTTTGTGTTTCTGTTGTAAAAGACGAAGAAGCACTTCTATTCTGGAGACCAACTTCAATCTCTTCATTCCTTCTCTCTCTCTCATCGCTTTCTGCTGACCTCTGCCTTTGGGGGGGAAAAAGTTCTTGGCAAAGGCCCATCTACTGCCTGGTTCCTTATGCTAAGAAATTCTATTTCATCTCAGTCCTGTGATCAGGAGTCCAAACCACAGGGGCTTTGGATGCATGAAATAATTAAGTGGACCTGAATTTAGATCAGAGATCCTGGGTTGCAGCCCCATCTCTGCCATTTACTTGCTGCCTGATCTTAGGGAAGCTGTTATAGAATCTCTGCGTGTCACTTTCTATACCCAGAAAATGGCTTAACGCCACGCACCTCAAGGTCATCATGAGGATTAAATGAAGCACTGGTTTTGCATGCTTGGAACAGGGCAGGAGTTGTGTAACACCCAAGATTTGCAAATAATGTGTGATGTATTAAACTTGCCAATGGGCAGAGGTGTCTGAAAATATCAGTGTGGGACCCCTTTCTTATTAGAACATTGGTTGCGGCACTTTTTAGAATATGGGTGGGTCCCTGGTGGCAAGCACCTGTGCAAATGAGCTGAAGAATTCAGCCCCAAGAAAATCATTGTCCAAATCACAAAGAGAACCTCCACCATTGGTTTTGCAAATGGAACACCAGACTTTAGCTTCCTGTGGCCTCTGCTAGGTGTCCTCAGCTAGGTCGCACCTGTACAACCCGGCAAGGTTAGGGTCCCACATCAGTATGCTATTAATCTATGCAAAGGAAAAGTAAATCTATGTGCTAAAAAACACATGCTCTCCTCTCTTGTCCCTCATCCCCTTACAAAGAAGAGGCCAGCAGGGGATATAGATCTCTTCATTTTCATGTGTGCATACAAGGTCACTTTCTCAACGAATCAATAGCACAATCTGAATACGCAATTTTCATGTCACTATGTATTTTGGAGTTGAAATACATTGAAAGGAACAAGAATAACAAGGCAATGGAGAAGTGGCAGCTCAGACAGTCACCGACTCGTACATTTTCTTGTTAATCTCACATATATCTGAGGACACCAGTGAAAGCTCTCCTTATATAAAATGTCAGAAACAAGTGCATTTAACTAGGGTTTGAATTTTGCCTTTTTGCCTACCAAAAAATGTCTGGAACTTTTCTAAAGATGTGCTAACAACATTAAGGAATTTTTTTTCTTTAATATTAGTTTCTTCCTCTCTTCTAGTTTGCACGGTTTCATGTGAGGTCAGACTAGCACGAGCTGAGTTTGGGAACTGCTGTGTATTCTTACATAAGTCACTGCCTATCTCTCTTCTTTCTTTATGGAACGTAGTCATAATAACTGGTCTCACCGGTGGAATTGCCGTCAGGTCTTTGGTCAATCTACGTGTGAAAAATTGTATAAACGTTCTTAAGTGTTCTGATTGTGTGATTTCCCAACATGCACAGCGTAATTCGGCTTTCTCTTTCTTCAACACACAGCAGCTCCGCTAATATACCCAAGAGATCTTTTCACTTTCCAAAGCATTTCTCTTTTAAAATGATTTTTCGGTGCTGAGTCCCTAGAAAAGGATTTTCCCATTACCAATTTTGTGCAGGTTTCAGACCTCCACTTACTTCTCGGCTATTTTGCAACATTACCTTGACTACTGTAGCTAAACAAATAAAGTCGAGAAATTAAAATAATTTTTAAAAAATCTTGGGTAGGCAAAGGAATTTTACTAGCGTGCCATTGCTTATTTTCTAGCTTGGGAGAAGACCAGTATAATAATGAGAGAAGGAAAGAAAGCCTTTTGGAGCAGGATAAACTGGACATCAGTTCATCTTTTAAAGATCCTTGGGTTTCATTTTTGGAGCATTTCTTTTCCTCTTCTATATAAACAGGTACACTAATAACCCTGAACAACCTCAGAAATGGCTGCATCCTTGAAAAGACTGGAAGTCAGGTTTGTATCACACTTAGCACATTGTTGGGTACATGGAAGGTCCTCAATAAACATAAATGCGGGGCTGGGGATTTAGCTCAGCGGCACAGCGCCTGCCTGGCAAGCGTGAGGTCATGAGTTTGATTCCCGGTACCGGAAAAAAAAACAACAATAAACATAAACGCCTATGATTCTTGCTCAGACTAAAGTGGTATGCATGTACAATTACTATACATAGTCATTACAACAATTCAAGCTAATGCTTCCTATTTATATTTTGCATAATGATTTTGGTTCTGGATAAACCAGTCTTAGAATCAATCTGCCATGTGCAAAATGCTTGGGTTCACACTCCCCTTTGCCTGCATTCCTTCCATCGCTGCACTTATAAATTCTCTATGCCACATACAAAAACCTTAGTCTATTACGAAGTCGGTAGAATGTTGAGGAAAGAAAAAGAATTCCTGGAACCCCGTCTCGTTTGCAACAAAGCAGCCTGCATTTCTGAATCCTCAGTGATGGGGATTTTACATTTGGGACCCCTGTGGCCCTTACTGCCAGCCTCTCTCCTTCTTTACAGACCTCCGGAGAACACACTTTTCTCATTTACTATGTTTCCTTGGATGGCAACCTATACACCTCTCAATAAATTTTGGTTTACCTAGGAGCTGACGGGCACAGAAACCTAGATTCAATTTGCGCCGATTTATGAGACACATGCACAACAATCCTGGAAACTTTCCTGTAGCTCACTTTATAAATTAACCCCTTATTTAAATATTCTGCAGACTTAGCACAGGGCAGCATTCAATGGGGATACTGTCCCAGATCAGGCTTTTGGGCCTCTTGGCATTTGTTACCAGAACACACGGGCCCTATTCAGCACAAACAATGCAGATTTATGAGATTTATGAGAAGAGGGAAATGTTCACATCCCCTTGTTATTCAGGCCACAGCGTCCATGAGCTTACGAGGCTCTGTACTGCTAACTTCCAGGCATTTGAAAGCTGGACATGGACTGTATGCATGAACAACGTTTTGGCTTCACAGATGGCTTCATTCATTTTCTCATTCACTCATTCAACTGAAATGAACGTCTAATACTATATGTAAGACACCAAGGGAAAAGCCAGAGGGATATAGCACAGGATGAGAAACAATATTTAGCCTCAAAGAGCTTCTCTTCCCTGGGGAGACGGTGAGTGTTTGATATAGTAGAAAAAGCATGAAATTTAGGGCTAGCAGACCCTGGCTTGAAGCTGCCTCTCCTACTGTGTGTCTCTGATGACTTACTAATCCTCCTAAGCCCAAGTTTCCTGGCCCGCAAGATGAGCATCCTGATCACTCCCAGTATCACAGAGGAGGTACCACGTTAATAATGTTTCCTGCTGGGAAAAGTCTGAGCATCGCACAAATGTTCCAGAATCTTACACACCTGTCAGCAATGCACAGGAGAAAGGGACCCATGTGCCGAGAAGGTGCAAAGGTGGTCAGGCAAAGCAAGATGGATGAGCGAAGAGCCTGTGGGGTGGGAGTGAGTAGCCGTAGGCATCAAAGCCCAGTTTTCTTCTCCTACAGAGAAGGACAATGAGGAGGAGGAGAAGAAGAAGGAGAGGGAGGAGTAGAACGAATTGACCAGGCCTTTAAGTAAAAGCACGAAACATGGTTCCACTGGACAGAAAGTCTGGACATAGGAAGAATGTGTGTTGAGGCCTTGTACATATAAAGACAGGAAATGCCTCCCCTGCTTTTCTATATCCCACTGACTGATGACAGTCATGAGGACCCAGCACAGTATCCAAACAGCAGCGATTCTCAAGGAAAGTGTCTTGCTTTTAGAGGGGAAAAAATAAAGTCGGTGCGTTCAAGTGATCTGGGTGTGGTAGAACATGTCTGTTATCCCAGTACTCTGGAAGGCTGAGGCAGCAAGAACTCAAGTGCCAGTGTAGCCCGGGCAACTTAACAACTTAGCAAGAATCTGTCTCAAAAAAAGAGGGGTGGGGAGCTAGGAATATAGCACCGTACAAAGGCACAGGGTTCAATCCTCAGTACTGCAAAATAATTCAATGCTGTCAGGATTAGAAATGGAGGTAATCTGTCTTTGGAGAAATCCTCTACAGAATATCACAGAGGGAGTTCAAGTTTCTCTCTCTGAAAGCATCTTCCCCACCAACACTGCTGGCCTCTGTGATTCCACAGTCACAACTGGAGTACGCCGAGTTGTCCTCTATCCAGTGTAAACCACTCCGGCAGGTGTCTGGAGAGCCCACATGCGTGGAAATGAAGACCGTGGTTTCAATGAACGCCCACAAGTTTTCTGATAGTCTCCCTTCCAGTTGGGGAGCTGGATTCCTGATCCTTCTGCCTGAACTGTAGTAGCTCCCTTCTACTGGGCAGAATTGGGCTGAAGTTACACGGTCTGGCCATGGGTGATGGCCCACAGTGGGGTTGAAAAGGCCTCATACCTTCCTCCTGGTCCTTTTTCTGTGATCACTTACTCAACAGGAAGCCAGCTGCCACACTGGGAGGCTGCTCTAGGTGCCATGCGGAGAGGTCACACAGTGAAGGACTGAAGGTCCAGCCAGCAGCCACATGGGTGCGCCATCTTGGATGTGAAGCCTGCAGCCCAGTAAAAGGCTCAGAGCCTGCAGCCCCTGCCAACAGCTTAATGGAAGCTGCAGGAGGGACCCTGAGCCAGAGTCACCCATTTGAGCTACTGACCCACAGAAACTGCAAGGTACTAAGTGTGCACTGTGTAAAGCCATTAGGTTTGGGGTGATTTGTGAGGCAGCAAGAGACACCCTGCTAAGAATACCCAGGGATGAGTGACTGGATTAAGCCAAAAGAGGTAACAGGAATACAAAGGTGTGGCTGAAAGTGAGAAAAGAGGAAGGATTCTTAAGAATCAATGGCTACACAGGGCCCGCTAATATTAGGATCTGCACAAAAGCCTTTCTCCCTCACATCTGCTAGGAAAGGCCATGCCAGCGAGGGTCTAACACGGAGGGCTACGGAGAGGTGCTTATTAAAAGCTTGAAGATATAACAGTAGTGATCACACTTTTGATAACACTCATGGAGTACTTGTTACCTGGAATTAAGATTTGTGATTTCTAGAACCTACCTTACTTGGTCTACTTTATGTCAGTAATAGCAGAAACAGCATTATATCGCTCTCAGATAGGTGAAGAGATACTGCAGAGGGGGAGGGTTGAGTGACCTGCCCGAGGACTTTCGCACGATCTCCGTGCAGCCTGCACTCCATTTCAGAGGAGCAGGAGATGTGCACCTGGACACAGGTGCCTGCCTGCCCGGGTGGACTTCAGTGGATACGCAGAACCACAAAGGATCACTTCTATTCACTGCTAAGCAACTGAAAATATTTCCCAGCTAGCCGTGCTGGCTCATACCTGTAATTGCAGCACTCTGAGAGGCTTGGGAGCGTCTCATATATGAGCCCACATTAGAGTAACTTAGCAACTTAGCAAGACCCTATCTCAAAATTAAAAAGGCACAAGGGACAGAGTGGGGGTGGGTGGGGATGTAGCTAAGGGTGAGGGCACTGAGTTCAATCTCTAGTATCCCCCCCAAAACAAAACGGAACATCATTTTCATGGTTACAAGAATGTAGATATTTTGAGCCAAATGCAAACTTCCCCAGGACTTAGCAGATGCAGCTTGGAGGTTTGCGGGGACCATGTCAGGGGTAACAGCCATCCAGAAAGTTCGTGTGGCCTGAGCTTGCGCTGGCCAAGCCACAGCTTTGCAGATGAGGCTAGAAGGACTGGAGCGGGAGGGACATCTGCAGCCACTGAGCTGGCCCTCGGACAGCTTAGGTCCTCAGGCTCCAAGTCCCCCCGTGGGTTCCTACCCCTGCCAGTCCCACAGCCGTCAGCCTTGGGCAGCTTCAAGGTGTGCGGGGCTTGGAGCAGAGCTTCCTTCCCTCCAGGACCCCTTTCCCACTACGTTCCACCACGCTCCGCCCTTTTGACCAGGACTGTGATTTCGGGGGCATCATTAGAAAGAACACAGCTTCCAGACTCGCCTAAACGCGTTTGCAATGATTGCCGCGGCCTGTTTGATAGATAATTGAAGAAGAGGCGCCTGACCTGGCGGCGGCAGGGGACAAGGATGGGGCTGGAGGAGGAGGAAAGGGTGCTCTGCCGACCCACAGGGACGGTCATTCAGAGCGGCAAGCAAGGAAGGAGCTCTGGGGTTCCCAGGGGGCCCGGCTGCTCAGATGTTCCCTCCAATCCCAGCTGATGCTGTCCCGCTCGTCCAAATCGACCTGAACAGCCCGGAGAGCTGCACGGCCCCACCTGTCAGCCCCAATCGGCGCTGCAGAAATTTCGTTAGGAAAATAGATGTACCGAGATTCAATTTTTCGATTGTCTGAAGGCTTAATTTAGTGACCTTGGAAAATGACTCCTAGAGGTGAGAGAAGGAGCTGGGAATCTGCTAGCGAGAAGGGGGAGAGCGCAGCTTCCTTGGTAATGGGTAATTTGTTTACTCTAATTTTCAGGCCTCTTTGCTAAGCCATGGAAAGAGTCAGGCAGTTGCTATCATTTTCTTACAGAAATGGCGGGAGACAGAGGGGGGCGTAGGAGAGAGAGAGGGAGAGAGAGGGAGAGAGGGAGGGAGAGAGAATCCTTCACCATCCTTTCCTCCCTTCCTATCCCCTCCCTTTCCCTTTTCTTCACACTTCCTCCTCCTCTCCTTTGTCTCTCTCTTTTTTTTTTCATTACTGGAGATTGAACACAGGGCTTTGCACTGTGATACATCTCCAGCCTGTTGGGATCTCCACAGATTATTAAATTGTCCAGGTCAGGCTCCAGCTTACAGTGCTCCTGCTTCAGCCTCCCAGATGCCTGCAGACCTGCTTTTTTAAAGCAGGTAGATTTAAAAATAATAAATGCACAAGTGTATGCATTTGCATGTACCTGTATTCAAATATACTGAAAATTTTAAGTATATCCGAAAGGAGAGAAAGTAATATAATAACCTCATATACCTGTCATCCAGAACCCAAAAGGCTACAGATGCTGACAGTTTCTTTCTTTGTTCCTTCCTTCCTTCCTTCCTTCCTTGCTTCTGTCCCTCTTCCTTGTCCTCTGCCAGAGCTGTTGTCCCTGAAGTACTCTAAGTGTGCTCAGCCCTCATGTCAGGTCAGCGTGTGTGCAAGGAAACTGCTTAGCGCCAATGCCCGATCCAAACCACCTGCAAAGATGCTAGTGGGGGCGGTGGCTCTGGGACTGGGACTCTGATGGCCCCGGTCCTCACTCGCTGTAGGACCCTGAGTACTCACCCGCTCTGAGTCTCAGTCTCCTTGGACTGGGGAGGATAATGACGTACAGACCTGTTGGAGGCTGGAAGTGAAATGATCCTGGGAAACTGGCACACGATCTGCTGCAGCCTAAGGGAATGATGTGACAGTTTTATGTGTCAACTTGACTAGGATCCTGGGTGCCCGGATATTAGATTAAGTGAGATTTCTTGGTGTGCCTGTGGGGTGTTTCTAGAAGCAATGAATATTTCAAGGGAAATAGACTGCCTGCCCCAGTGCGGGTGGGCCTCAGCCAGCCTGCTGAAGGTGTGAGTGGAAGAAAAGGGTTAGGATGAACTGTCTGTCTTGGTGTCTCCTCCTCCTTCCTCTCTCCACCTTTCTCTTTCCTTCTCCCTGTCTTTGAGCTGACTCAATAGTCTTCTCCTTCCTTTGCACATGGACTCTACCACTGGCTCCACCGGCATGCCAGAGCCCCACCCATAGCTCTGGGAACCTTTCAACCTCCATAATCATACAAGACTCTTCTCTTGGGTTCAGAATTTAGCCAATCAACAAACAGAAACTGGCACCTAGGGGCTAGGAGACGAAGCTCCGCGGATGAATTCAGAGAAAGAGAAATGAACCCAGAATGCATTGGGGGCGGAGCAGGGGGGGCGTGTCTAAGAGTGAGGGAGCTGGAAGCCCTGCTCAGGAGGATGTGGATTAGCCCCATCCATTTCATACTTACAGGAAGGAGCTGAGCATCACTCCAGGCACTTTACAAGTATTAAGTTGTTTTTACTCTCAGGGAAACCATGAGATGGATTCTACGAGGGTCTCTATTTCTCTTTTCAGGAAACCGGTGCTTAGAAAGGTTAAGTCACTTACCCAAGGTCATTCAGAACAGGGATTTTAATCCAGGAAGTTAGTCTGCAGGGTATAGAAGGTGTGGATTCTCATATCATACATGTTTCTCACAAAAGCACCATTAATAGGAATCTAGGGAGCCCTACTTTAGCCAGCATGAGCTCACTGCTTGGAAATTATACCCAGTCCTCTTCCTCTGCGCTGGGATGTGCAGAGATTCGCCCTTCAGGCCGTTTCTACAAATAGTGAACCTGGCCTGGAGTTCACCAAGCTCCAAGCAAACTCCCGTCTCCTAGGAGCTGCAAGGGCTGCACAAGCAACCAGACCCACACTTTGCAACTCCTCCAGCCTCCCACAAACATGGGGCAGCATATGGGGGGAAGCGAGCTGAGGGCTTCGATTCCGGCTCTGCATTTCACAGCTCTGTTTTCTGGCAAGTGCCTTAATCACTATGATTTTTAATCTCCGCCTCTACGAAATAAAGAGAACCATACCTACGTTTCTGCACTACTACAAGGTGCACAAAGAATACAGAAAGTGCTGCCTGAGGGCAGCAGCTGGAGCGTCTCCATGACACAATTATAAATCTAGCAAAGTCCCCAACTGCTCATTTGCCAAATAGCAACAATAATAGTATTAGCAGCGATGATGGTCACA
This sequence comes from Chinchilla lanigera, assembly GCF_000276665.1. Lineage (NCBI taxonomy): Eukaryota > Metazoa > Chordata > Mammalia > Rodentia > Chinchillidae > Chinchilla > Chinchilla lanigera. The sequence goes on along the minus strand of NW_004955522.1, from coordinate 1,860,240 downwards.
CGGCACATAATTGGTGTTAAAAAAATAAAGTGTCATGACGAATAAAGGGCATAGCATGGCGTTTGGCACATAATGATAGATTGAATTATGGTTATTATAAATATGGAATAAGTGTTTGCTAATTAATATGTGTCTGCTAGTAGTTGGTGCACAGTAGGAACTTCATAAAATTGGTTGTTATAAATCAAGTTAGTATATAAAGCTATATGAATAATAAGTAAAAGTGCCAAGTGCAGTGCTGGGCATATGGCAGATATCTTGTAGGTAGCAGGTTACAGTAACAGTAATGGGGCTGATCTCAAGACCTGTCTGCAGCAGGCAGAGCCTGCTTCTCCCTCAGCTTCCGCATAGAAGTGATTTCCTGTTTTGCATTCCCTGGCTCTGGCCCCTGAATGTACGTCTATTCCAGGCCTTCTCTCTGGAGGCTGCTCTTTTATTGTCAACCTCTTTGCCACTGTGACAGGGAGTGGAAGCCAGGCCTTGGAGTCCTCAGGCCCCAGTGGGGTGTTCAGATTAGATTAGCTGGCATCCCTCTTCCCCACTGTCACCTGCTGCCTCTTGCATCCTTGGCAGGGGTGTCATTAAGGCCTCATGGCCTGAGGAACTGAGAGAGATACCAGGGCTCCCAGTCACCAATGCCTGCAGCAATTTGCACCTATTGACACCCAGGAGCTAATTCCCCTGCCTGACCTGACAGCTGCAGCTCTGGCCCCTCCTGGCAGCCAGCCCTGCCCCCTCGGTCCCGCAGATAAATCCCCCCAGAACCCACTCCCATCATGGAGGGGCTGGGCCTACCATAACAACACTGGTTGGAGGGTCCATATGGTTTCTACCTGTGCTCCTTCCCCTGGGGTCTCCCTGCCCCTAAAGGGGCCAGCCAAGTGCTGGGGAGAAGCTGAGAACAGAAGAGGGTCAGACATCACAGACCTGCCCCTGGAATCACACGGACACCAGCTCTGCCGCTTCCTCAGTGAGTTCACATCCCCGAGTCTTACTTTCCTCGTCTGCACAATGGGCAGGACCATGGTGCTTCCTTCCAGGGCTCCTCTGAGGTCATCCATATAAAGCTCTGAGCTTAGAGCCCAGCACTTGGCTGGTGAGCGTTAATGTCGTTGTCTTTGCGGATCAGCAATTCTAGTTTTCATTCGTTTGCCCTTTCAATCCAGGCTACTGTGCCCTGCAGCTGGGGGTATGGCTAAAACTGCTGCAGCCCCCTCAAAGTCAGGCGAGGGTCACAGAAATAAAGCAGGGATCAAACCCCTGGCAATACTATTTACCATGAACTCTCTGGCCCCCCTCTATCATCTGTAAAAGGGGGGTGGAAGAGGGTCATTTGAATCTGGCCAGCTCACCCTAAAGGAAGAAAGAAATGCATCTAAACCACTTAGCTCCAGGTCTGGCCTCTAGTGGGTGCTCAGTGATTACTATTCTACTCAGAGAGAAAGGGAGGCAGGCTGGACACTGTTAGGGGCACATCAAACTGTCACACTTATGGGGAGGAATGCGGCTGCGACTCTGACCCAGGCAGTCTGACCCCACACAGTCCCTCACACCTTGCCACCATGCTTGGTGCAGTGGGTTGAATGGGGGCCCTCCAAAACATACGTCCCCATTCAAGTCCCTGAAACTTGTGCTCTTGAGATGAGATCAGGCAGGCAGGCCTCAAATCCAAAGTATTCTTAGAGAGAAAGGTGAAGAGATATGAGATGGACAGACGAGCAGGAGGCTATGTAACTACAGAGGCAGAGATTGGAAGGATGCGGCTACAAACCCACAGCTGCTGGCAGCCACCAGCAACTGGAGGAAGCCAGGAACACATTCTTCACAGTGGCCTGCGGAGGGAATGCGGCCCTTCTGACACCTTGACTTTGGACATCTGGTCTCCAGGACTGCATCTGGTCTCTGCTGTTCTAAGCCCCTCCACTTGCATTAATTCAGTATGGCGGCCATAAGAGACCAAGGCAGTGCTTAGGGTCTGGACCTGGGTGAGAGAACTGCTTCTGTCACAGACTGTAAAGAAGCACCACAAAACAAATACCTAACTTTTAAAAAATGAAGACAATTTGATCCATGGTGAGCAAAGTATCCGTTTAAAGTAAAAAGAAGCTCTCCCTCCCTCAGCCGAATCCTGGTCTGCCATTCCTTCCCCACAGCGGCCCTGAGATGACACCGGTTTCCTAACCTGGGGACTGAGGAGGTCACCAGTGAGGTCCACACAGCGCTGCTCTCGTTGAGCAGATTTCCTCCTCTGTTGCTCCTGAATTACAGGTTGCAGCTCCCTTCTCAGGTGTCTACGTAGGAGGCAGGAGGGTGCAGAGGGAAGAGGCTGCCCACAGGAACAGCCCCGGGCAAGGTCTTAGCTCTGCATCTGTCTGCTCTGTGACTTGAGGACACTGGCTCGACCTCCCTGAGCATCAGCACCCTCATCTCATAAGCAGGACTGGCTGGCTCCTTGTCAGGAGTCCAAGGTCACCATTCCTCCTAACCTGTAGGTTTCCGGGTGTGGTGAGAGAGGGTGTACGGAGCCCTTGGCTTCTTGTGAAATACCACCCTTTCTACTGCTTTAATGACTACTAGAAGCAAAAGCAACAGTGAATAAAAGCAAAGCAACCAAAATGCTGCTCCCAAAGGAAATGAAAGGCCCCTCCTCCCTACCTGGCCCATTTAATGCTCACATAAACAGCCTAGGATACTCAAGTCCCTGGCTAGTCTCCCCCTAGCACCTGGCACCCTGTGTCTGACACACAGTATAGTAGGTGCACAATAAACACAGAAGAGAAGAATAAATGAATGAGGAAAATGGAGTTATAACTCAATACACTAACTTTGGGCTGACTCCAGTAATTCAACCAATGACACATTTGGGGTCAATAAAATGTCCTCATTGGTCTTTTCATTATTTTATCAGTAGAGAAAGTATCTATATGCAGAATTAACCAAGCACATGTATCTATGTGCAGGGACATCATCCAGAAGTGTCCATGTGTAGGAGTGAACTGTTTCTCAAAATTAATTTGAAAGTTACTTCTAAGATTTGTATGCTTCTAAAGATTGTTTAAAATCAAATGGATCTTACAAAATGAAATTTTTATTTCCAAGTTTCAATAAATGAAAAACAAAACAAAATGAAGTACTAGAAAATAAAGTAAAGTAAAATAAAATAAAATAAAATAAAATAAAATAAAATAAAATAAAGTGTTTGGATTTGAAGCCTAGAAAGTAGCCAAAACTTCCTCCCCTCAGGGTATCCACACCAGCCTGGGCTCCACTGTACTGATGTGTGCACTGATTTATACAAACTCTCCAGCACCAGGGTGGCATCTGTCTTACCAAACAATGTCTATTAACGGCCCAGGTGAGGCTGTTACTAAACATTTGCTGAAAGAGTGGAAGAGCTTGAGGTGGCTGTATGCGATTACACAGACCGATGACCCTTCTCCATCCGTGGCACCCCTACATGAGGGTTGCCATGGTGAACACCTAAGCCACAGTGAGTCCCCTTATAGTTTTCTACCTGTTCTCTCACACGGAATGATGGGATGGGGTGGGATCCTACATTTCTTCCATCACACAGGCGGCTAATACAAACATGTGACCAGCAAGCCCCTCCCCTGCAGGAGCCCCCACTGCCCGATGCCCCAGCTATAGAATGCAAACATCTGTCCACATCATTAAGGAGTTTCTATACAGCACCAGGCAAGGCCTGACCCGGGGACCACTTCCACCATTAGATTTGAATGACCTCAGCGGCAGGGCTGCAAGGCCCGAGTATTAATTTACAGAACCACAAGCTCAATTTAAGATTTAATTTGAGATAACGAAGAGCTACTGAAAGTGTATTCAAACTTCTGAGCATGCAGTAAAAGGCCTCTCCCTGTTTTTCAAGTTGAATACGAATCCAGTATTTCTTTAACAGATTTATTCACAAATTTACAAACAACACGAAGGCCTCGTTTCTCTTTCCCCAGCTCTTTTTTTTTTTTTAAATTGAGTCTTTGGATGATGTTTTTTGTTAGCAACATTTCCCCTTCCTTCCTAATTTATAAATGGCTGGGATTTATCTTTAGGGATTACCTTTCGATTCCATTCCATTCTTAAAGAGAAAACAGGTTTCCCGAGGAATCTCCCCAACACATGTTTGGTTCTCTTGGATTCCAAGCTAAATATGCTATGAGTCTGCTGGTTCAGCGGCGACAGTCATGTAGAGATACGTCCTTGCCATGCCACCATCTTTGTGCTGGAAGGCTTCAAAGCCATATGTCACCTTTGGAACACTGCCTCTTAGTGTGGGTGAATGTCCACACTCTGAAGATTTTATTTTGAAAGTATTTAAAATTCTGGTTGGAGGGGGGAATTTCAGTTGATTCACACAGATTTTCAGACACTGAAGAGACTGTTTTAATTTTTTTAAATTCTAGCTGGAGACGGCAGTGGTTTGCTTTGGCTGGAGAAGCCTGGCTCCATGATGATACTTAACTAAGCATCTATTTTGTGTCTGGTAGTGTGCTGAGTGGTGTTTTCTTTGCATTTTCTCAAAGCCTTAGTCTAGCTTTAGAAATGCACACTGGGGTTTCAACCTCAGCAAGCAGTTTCTTTTACCTTCTTTCTTCATCTGTGAGATGCCACACACCTCAGTGCTTCCTGAGGGCAAGTTTAAAGGAGGCAAACATATATACATATGGGCATAAAATACCACAGGCCACCTGAGTTCAGTCCTGAGACTGTTAGGGAAAGACTAGCTTCCTAGGAACCACACTGCAAATGCTCTGGTCATTGTTAAAAACATACAATGGGCAAAAGCCAGGATCACAACCTTTCACAATCTTGCAACGCGTCTACCATACACCTATGTCTTTGGGTTTTCAAAAGAAGAGTCTACCACAGGGTGGGCAGGTAGAGAAAGTATAACGCAGAGGCCAGGCATAGCTGGCCCACCCACCATCACTACTAGCTACGTGTCACAGTGTGTGTGGAAAGGTCTGCACTTCAGTTTCCTCACTTTTATTCTTCTCTTCATAGGGTAGAAATAAAGCTCATCACAAAGGATGAGCAGCTAAATGTTAAACCATAGTTTCTAATATATAGAAGCCCAGCACCAGGAAGGCTGGGAAAAAAAGATCTACACATGTTTAAAGCAGCGCAGAGTGAAGAGCATCTTCCCAAAATTCATGCTTCCTCAGGATGGCAGGATGTGACACTGTTCAGAGATAGCATTTTTGCAGGTGTACTGAAGATAAGGACTGAGATGAGATGCTGCTGCATTAGGTGGGTCCTAAATCCAATGCCTATTGTCCTTATGGGACCCTGGAAGGTGGCAGTTCCAAGCCAAGAAATGTGAGTGGTGGCCAAGCAGGTCCTGGAAGCTAGGGGAGAGGTAAGGCACAGCCTGTTCCTCAGAGCCTCCTGAAGGCGCCACCCTATCTGCACCTTCACTTTGGACTTCTGACCTCTAGGACCACGAGAGACTGAATGGCTATTGTTTCAAACCACTCAGGTCTCAGATTGCTGGTATAGTATATAAGATTTTCATTCTGTTAAGGATGCACAAGTGATTTTGAATGCCAAAGTGTTACAGAACAAACCGTCTGTGTCTTAGTTGACTCTACTGTTACTTCCGGCATGTCGGTGCCCATGGGTCCAGGGCTTGCAGTCTTCAGTGGCTGAAAGTTTAGGTCACGCATTTCAAAGAACATTCCTACATTCTTAACCCAAGCCCTCTGGCATCAGAACTCATAGATGGCCCTCACTGCTGGTGTTCTGTTGCGGTTCTTAGACGTAAGTGACTGCACATCTCTGAGGACCCAAGGACACAGGGATTGGGTCACTGTGTATCCTGAGAGCTTAACTGAGTGCAGGGACATTATACTTATCAAAGGAATGAGGAGGATTCCAATGAAAAGGCCAATAGTAAGAACATTCCATGCACTGTGTTGTTTTCCCCACATTCCTACATTACCATCCCCATTTTACAAGTGTTGATGCCAAACTAAGAGGAAAAAAAGGTTCTTCCATCTAGGAAGACACAGACCCGTGGTTGAGGTCAACACTCAGTCATTCAAGGGCCTGAACTGTGAGTCTTCAGAGAGAGCTCAAGCTTTCCCTCAGGGATGAAAGTGCTGGGTGGCTCCTCAAACATGCTGGGGCATCGCTGAAGGAATTTGAGGACAGTATCAAATGGTGCATGATGGGACCACTCTGAACAACGTGCCTGCTGAGCTTGGCTCATTTCACCCTAGAATCTGAGGAGGCTGGGAGATGCAAGGGAAGGTTGAGCTGCAAAGCCCACTGACTGGGTGGTGTTCACAGGAAGGGTGGCTGCCTTGTTATGGAACCAAAAGCTGAGCGCTACGGCTCAAGTCCAGCTAAGTGGGTCTCCACTACCATTTCATGTAATTTTGATAACAGACAAATATTCTAGAGCTGGACACACCTAGAAACTGAATATTAAAAGGCTTCCCCAAGAACACTCAATTAGGAAGAAGCATGCAAGTCCAGCCTTCCCAAGTCAGCTGGTAATCTATCTGTGTAACCTCCACTCTGTACTCCCTCCCTTGGTGTTAATGAACTTCTGGCAACATTCTCGAGTAAACAACCTTCAGCGTTAACTAGGATTGACTCCATTTCAGGGAAAAAGAAACTAAGGCCTCACATATTTAATGGCTTGACTAGAAAGCCAGCTATGGGGACAGACAGCACTTAGACCAGGCCTGCCTTGTTCTAGGGTTTCTACCATACTTCAAAATCTGGATCGATAAGGGCTCCAGGAGAGCCCTCAGAAGAGGAGCTCTGTGTGTGCCACAGGAGGTGACTGTGTGGAAGGCTGAGGGTCAGCAGAGGATGAGGTGGTGGTTGGAGCTACAGAGTGTCCATCTGGAAAGTAGATGGACTCTGACATGCAGACTGGGTTGCTCTTCTATGGAGGTCTTGTGGCATCAGGTGCTATCTCCCCCAGGAAGGGTCTGAATTTTAGAGAGCTGCATTATTCAAGGTCACTGCCTTCCGGGGCTAGTCTACCAATGATGAGTCGGCCACAGGACAGATGCCTGGCTGGACTGGCCCATGGGGGATTGGTTCTGCTGGGCCCTTGGAGCTCCAGAACTTCCCATGAGATTGGCTGCATCTCATCTTAGTTTCTCCGGATGTTGACCCTATCTTCATCCTCTTCCCTCTTTACCGGTGCTAATTCAAGGATACACCTTAAGGAATGTTCTGTGTCATGAACAGCCCTTGGAGTCTCCTTCCTAGAAAGCCTAGGGAGAAATTTCTTATTCTCAAGGAAACTGTCTATGATGATAAGAAGGCTTGCCCTTATCTGAAAGCCACTTATTGAAATCCTTTCCATACAAAACAGACAAAGGAGAAGTGCACCCTAAGGGAACAAAAAGGCTGGAATGGAAGGAGGACTTGGGAGTCTCCAGTGGAAATCAGTAGAAGACACAGCACAGCTGAGCAGGGCCAGTTTGCCCACACACTCATCCCTGATGCCCATGAGTATAGGACTTAACAAGGGCCAAACTTGAAGTACTTGTTGACATAATGAGTGCTGGCTCCAAGTAAGGGGTTCTGTAGCCAACTTGACATGGGTTTTGATTGGCAAATTCGAAGCAAAGTTCAGCCAAGTTCTACATCTATTTTGTAGCATGCCTTATGCACATCCAGAGATGTCAACCATTCCGATAGATTTCCAGTTTTATGGTTGTTGGTAGCTGAAGATATTAGCTCCTTAAGTAGACAAATGTTTCTGGCAGGCCTACACTACGAATAGGAGAAATGCCTCTGGGTTCCTCCAAAAATTAATGTAATAAGATGCATTAATCAGAATTCTATCAAGCCTACACACTTGGCCTGGGCTTAGGAGGCAATACTCTGAAATTGCACTTGGCTAAGCTTTCCTATTCTTAGAGAATAGGAGTCAGAGTTGGGGAAAAACAGAGAAGAATATACTTAAGAAAAACTGGCAACAGGAAAAAGATTTAAGCAACTTTTAATTCCTTAGCTCCAGAGGGAACTGCAGGGGTTATGGAAGCTATGACCTTGGTAATTCTACAAACTTAACTTTAGACTATGGGATGAGAAAGAGTTGGTCAGACCCCAAGCAACTCAGGACTAGCCAGAGCCAATTGGCTCAGGCCTGGGGCATTGACTTGTTCCTTTCTGTCTAACAATAACCTACTTCAGGACTTGCAAAGAAATCTTGGATATTTCTTGCCTTGAGATGCCTGCAACCAGGTGATGAGAATTTCTGGAAGACGAAATAGATTACACAGATGGCCACTTGGCACTGCACGACTTTTGACTTAAAGATTATCCTCTCCGGAAACCAAGAGACACACAGCCACCAAGTCAGAGCCAGCGCTGCTTCCTTCACAGCGATGGCCCATTTTTTTGATGGCACTATACATTTTAAAGTGACATAACAGTGCCCTGAACATTGTACTGTCATTTGGTCATGCTTTTAATGTGACACAACTACATCTGTATTTACTATTACAGCTCAGGGCCCAGGAGATGAATAATTTTCAAGACAAAGGGCCAGGCTTTTGTGGAAGTACTTTTCCCCCTTGTATCAAAAATAAAAACGAGAGAGAGAAAGAAAGGAAAAAAAAAAGGTGGCTCCTTCTTGTCTGGTAGACTTCAGTAATTGGCAGGATTTTGAGTAAGCTCTTTTAAGAGCCCTCCGTTTCTATTTTCACATTAAACACACTTGCAATATCTATTAAAAGCACAAATACTGAAGAACACACCAAGACTGTCAATGAGCTTACATCTGGAGTCTTCGATATATCAGGAAAATGAAGTGAGCGTTTGTGTAGTTTTATTTCACGGGGTACTCAGATGTTATAAGAGAAAAGGGTACTCCTTTGCCTCTTAAACCTGACCAGTGTCAGCATTATTTTACATTAATTCTAATTTTTTTTTTTTTTTTTTTTGGTTTTGGTTTTTCTCTGGTACCGGGAACCGAACTCACGACCTTGCGCTTGCCAGGGAGGCGCTTTTGCCGCTGAGCTAAATTCCCAGCCCCTTACATTAATTCTATATCAGGAAGTTTATCAGAAGGGGTCAAGTTCAGGATTTGATTAAAACAACAAATAGTGGACCTTGCCTCCCATTTAAGAAGCATTAGTGTATGTTAAGGCACGGGGGATCCCATACAGAAAAAGCAGATAAGATACATGGATACTTCTGATATGCTCCAGCTGGGACCCCTTAGATCTGTGGTGATTGAACAACAGCCCAGGAAGGACAGACAAGGTCACCCAGGAGACCTGGGAACATCTGGGAGAGAGCAGGGCCAGGGAGAAGGCTGTGGAAAGAGGCAGCGGGCCCTGAAGGTATCGGAAACGCTGGCAGAGGGTCTGCCTGTAACAGTCTTTGGCCTCAGACAGATACACTGGGCTCCTAAAGCCCTTTCACTTCTTTCCAAATTTCTCTAAAAGAACAGGAAGGAAAGGGAGGGTTGAAACCCAGGGGAAGAAAAGGAGCCATAACTCAGCTGCAGTCTTCTCGAAGAGCCCTCCCCTGCCCCCATAAATGTGTGTTTTGGATGACAGCTTGTGCATCAGGCAAGGAAATGTCATGCTCTGAGATTTCAAATCATACCTATTGGTCAGAGTCCTGGCAAGATGCAGGTAGTACATTCAAAATGGGTAATGTGAGGAGAGCTTCATAAAACCACTACTTGCAAAGGCCGGTGTAGGGTTTAAGAAAGCAGGGAGGTTTCATGCAATGTCCTGGGGTTATAACAGCAGGAATAGCTCCTGCCTTTGCCAGTGGAATGGGGAGAACCTTCCACAGAGGGGAAGTGACAAGCCCATCCTGTAGACAGCAAATCTGGGGACTGAGTAGCCTGGCCTTGCTTTGCTTGGATTCCTATTGGTGCCTTCCTTGCTAAATCCAGCCTGAAAGAAAGAACAAGAACCTACTGAGGTCAGACTCCTGGAGCAGAGACAGGTATCTGAAGCAAGGACCACATTCTGGAGCACACAGGGGACATTCTGTAAGGGCAAATGAGCACACTGCCCACACTTTCTTGACTTCAACAGACGACCCTGGCTGTACACGATAGTTTGCATACTGGCATCTCCTACCAGGAGCTAGCTGGAGACAGACTTTCTTCTACCAGAAGATCTGATTTGGACATCAGTAGCCTGGGTGTTTCCTCTGGTGTCTCATGGGTCTAAGGTGCACGATTTCATAGGAAGAATCTGATGCACTTTACAGAGGGAGCAATTCAAACGTGTATATTTTAGCAAAGAGCCCTTGGGATTTTTTTATCCAAGCCACTGGTGCAATGCCTTTTGTTCTGTACATGTGTGGAAAACCAACACTGAAGCAGAAGTTTATTTATTTTTCTAAGAGAAGCATTTTTTGGCAATTTTATTTGATAGTGGGGCACAAAGGATCAAAGAATTAGAGAAAACATATCATATATGATATATATATATATATATATATCATATATGTATGATTTTGAACTCACTACCATATCTCAGGCTGGCCTCTAACTTGTTGTGAGCCTCCTGCCTGAGTGCTGGGATGACAGACTTGCATCATGATGCCTAGCTTTTCATATCATGTATTTTAACACATTTCATTTGAGTTAACATGGGTAAGTGCAAACTCTTCCAAGATAGTTAAGGAAAAAGTGGACATTTCATGAGGGAGATAAACAGGAGGAAAAGGACCAGGTAAATTAAGTTCCAGAAAGATGAATGCTTGCTACATTTAGGTGGTAGCACATTATGCCAAAGTTCTCTAAGAGAAGAGCCTGGCGGGCCTTCTAGGGAACTGACGGCAGTGGCCGGCAGGGAAGGGCCCGGCCAAGCTCTGTCACAGCCTATGACAACGCACTGTAAAGCACTGAAACGCGGGCCTCTGTCCCATGTGTTAGCTGAGTTCTCTGAAGTGCAGATGTTCAAGCAACCAAAGGAAAACTTGTAAGAGAAACAGTGGTGCCTTAACCACGGAAGAGGTAAATCACCTCTAGCTTTGGGTGGGTGGGTGAGGGTGCAGCCCGGGAAAGGTTCGAATCCTCTACGTTTTCTAATATAGATTAATGGCCTGCTCAGACAAGCAGCTACCAACTTGCTAAATGTGCTGACCGCCTGAAATTAGCAAAGGTGGTGACTAAGGAAGGAAGAGCAAACTAAAATGAGCCGAATCCGACGGTGCTTCACTCATCCTGGGCTGACATATGACAAACAAAATCAGTGGTGACAAAGAGAGAGCAACAAGTCCTAGGCGATAGAAAACAAACACAGGACGAATAAGATAAATCTCGAAGGGGTCTCTGTGGCCATTGGCAAGACCTGGGGATCCCCCCAGGGCACTCGGGGGACAGGCTGGCACGCTCTCACGCACGTGTGCCCCTGCACACCTTCCCACTCACGTGTACATATATCAAAGCCGGAGCAGAGCCTAATTATATGGACATAATTACAGCCCTTTCTACCCAGGACAAAATGTGTGTCCCCGGAAATTAATACAGATTATCCTGGACTCCAGCAAAACTCAGCTGAGGTATCACACTCTGTTCTGGTCACCACCTTATAAAAATGTTATTAATCTAACACTTGAAAGGTATTAAGAAAAGCAGGGAAGCTGGTTGCTAGGCTTAAAAGTGTCAGTGTTCTTAAAGGGGTTGCATACCTAGAGCTTAGCAGTGACGAAAACGGAAAGAAAATTAGAGGGAAATAAAGCACATGGAAAGTACTTGGGTCTGAAACATATCTGCAAGGTGGATGACTCCATGGCAGCAAAATGGCAAAAATCAGAAGCTACATGAAAGGTAAATTTGAACTGCTGATATTTTCCTTAAAAACTATCAACTCGTGATAAAAAAAAGCCTCCTAAGGATCTCAATATTTTTCCATAACTAGATGGAAACAAAGATTTATCCTGTAGTTGGTTCCTATAGTGTTTCCTCCAATGATTCATAAAAATAGTCTTATATTTGACTGTTAAAAATTCTTAAACCAAATTCAACAGTGAACCAAAATCTTTTTTCTGAAATATGTAGATGTGGTTAAGAAAAGCTGCAGGGGAATCATAGTGCTTTGTACTACCTTGTTTTATTTTTAAAATTTTTTTCTCAATAAAACATACATAAGGCCTGTAGCTCAGTCCAAGAGCTACTGCTGGACTAAGCAGGGTCTTTGGTAGAATTTTGTTTCCCGAATCTGTTCAAGAAGTTGCTGGAGATTATACATAAACATAATTCATGTCACAGAATCTCAAGCCAATGGCACCAAGAAATGTCCCGTGGCTGAGCACTGACATCGTGCCGCCAGGCTCTCAGAGTGCACCATTATTCCCCATGTCCCCAGTTCCTTTGTTGTGATCTTGCTTCCTTTGCAAACTGGCGGACAGCTGCCAAGTTAGGGTCCTAGCTCCTTTATACGCGTCATGGGTTGGTGCCTTCGATATATTGGGTCCTGTGCTGGCTGGGAGCCTTGGGCTTCAAAGGAGGATGAGAGCAGTCCCTTTCACAAAGACATTACTGCATAAAGACACAAATAATGATAAGGAAAGGACTGAAGGTTATGGCAATTACCAGGTACTGAGTAGTTACTGCCTGTCAGGAACTTTTCTTCAGAAAGCCTGCTAACACCTCAAAATCACCATAACAGAGAAATCACATTAAAGATGAAGGTTTACCAAGCTCAGGTAACTTCACCAAGGGTTGTACACTGAATATTTCTGCCCCACCCCAACCAAGTCATATGTCGAAGCCCTAGCTCCCAATGTGACAGTATTTAGAGATGGGGTCTTTCGGAGGTGATTAGGTTTAGATATGATCATGAGGGTGAAGTCCTGCTGGTGGATCTGGGCCTGGATCTGAAGAGACCCGGCTTTACTCTCTCTACCATGTGAGGACATGGTAAAAATCTGGCTGTTTATAATCCCAGAAGTGGGTGTTTACCAGGAACAAAATCTGCTTGCAGCATGACTTTGATTTCCAGCCTCCAGAACTTGGAGATTCCTGTTGTTTAAGCTCCCTAGGCTACAATGCTCTGCTACAGTAGCCCAAGATAACACACCGAGATTACACTTAGTAAGTACATAGCCAACATTCAAACCCAAGATGGCAGGATGAGTGTTGGAGTATTTAGAGCTGGTGACTTTCCTGGTGGACTGAGACATCACCTCTTCTGAGTGGATGGTATATATCAATCCAACCATTATGAAAAGCAACTGTTAGCTCTGCAAAGAGGTGCAGGGAAAGCAGATGCTTCTACCTCAGCCTTGGCTGCAGAAGGAGGTGAGGATAGCTCAGGCAACAGGCAACACAGAAAGGAGGCCAGGCAGAGGGAATCAGCTGGGCAAAGGCAGGGAAGAGGAGAGCAGAATGCATGCATTAGGTGCCCCTAATCAGTTCTGAGCAATTGTAAGTGTGTGCATATGTGTATGTGAAAATGGAAGGAGCAAAAGGGACAACTTGCAGAGACACAATCCTTGGGCACAAGCTGAAGCACCTGAACATTAGTTTGTGTCATATCTAGGAAGTATGCGGTATTCAATACAGATCTGCACTGGGCAGAGGTTCCTAGACATCAGTCTACACTTATCCCACTCAGCGGGTGGTGGTTCAGAGATTATAAAAGTGAGCAAGGAGTTTACAGTCTAACTGGCAGACAGGTAACTATAGAACCAAGAGAAATGGGCATATACACAATGACTTTAAGATACTGAAAACCTTTGGAAGTCTCAGAGGCATCTTCGTAATTCAACCAAAGATGGCAATCTTCCCCATTGAACCAAGATGCAAGAATCTCTCTTTGGACAGCATAATGTCCCAACAGTACCTTCAGCATCATGTTTAATAATACCAACCTTACTTTTTCCAAAGCTTATTTCCCATCTGAGTCTGGGACTAGAAAAAAAAGATTTCTCAGTGGAAAAATGCATGTAATTGTTGATATTCCTGGAAAGGGGCTGACGCTGAATGTCTTGTCCACACCTCTCTCAGTGCTCTGTGTCCAGGTGGGCAGACCCAAAGAGACTTCACCAGGGGGCTCTCTTGGCTGCTGGCTTCTGGGTTGGGTTAGGCCAAGGGCAGACAATGGCAAGAAGCCCACAAGAAGAATTTCTGCTGGCCTGGTGTCCTCCAGGGCTTGCATAAAGCTGTGTCTCTTGACTGAAAATCCCATCATCTCTCCATGCATGCTGTTCATCTAGTTTTACACTTCTGGATCCTGTAACTGTCCCCTTCCCTCCTCCATCCCTGTCATGGGGCAGTAACTCCTCTACTGTTATGTCTGAGGTTCCATGCTTCCCAGTGTGTCTCCTGAAGCCTCACCCCCACCTTAATAAATGGTGCCCTCAAAATATCTTAATTAGAATGTGCGCTCTGTCTCCTCAGGGCCTACCTGATAGCACAGTTTGCGAGGCAACTTGAAGAACCCTAAAGTTAAGCAGTGGTGCTTGTCCTTTCCTAGGGTGACCCAAAGTTTTGCTGATTTGGAGGAGGAAACATTTTAAGGCAGAAAAAAAAAACAAGAGAGAGAAAGTCACGGCTGCTGTGAAGCAGATTGAGAAACAAACTGCAGAGCCCTAAAATAAGAAAGTAATACTTAGAACTTTCCAGTGGGATTTGAAGTTTTCCCAATGTAAAGGAAAATTCAAATAGAGGCAGGAGACACAGTAGGAGGTAGGGAAGGAAGAAAAACAGCAGATATGTGTATATACACAACAACAATTCCCACAGGGAGTTTTGGAGACACGGATGTACTAGTATATACAATTTCCAAGAGTGATCTACCCAACCCAAGGAACCTGTGACTCAGAGAGGACAGAGGACCACAAATTAATTAGTAGCTTTGCAAGCTAAAACATACACCTGTATGTGTAGATTCATGAGGAGAGTCACAACCCGGAATGTTATAAGAGATGACCTCTTTCCAGTTGTGAATTACTCAAGTTCCTTCAGGCTTTTTAATGGGTGTTCCACCTGCATTCACCTGACGTTCAGAACAACAGCAAAGTCAAATCTCACTGGCACACTGGTTGCTTGTCCCTTCCTCTGAAAACTCCCCTAATTCAGGGCAGGTTACCGGAAACCAGAGAAGCTCCTGATGCCCTGTACCACATCTGCTAGAAACCACGCTGTTCTTGCTGTGTTTTCTCGGTGTCTGAATGCACAGTGCACATGGCATTAACATCTCTTCTGGCATTGTGACAAAGTGACAGAGCACTTGTCTTTTTGGATCTTGTGCTGTCATTTGTCTTTTCTTAGGGAGTTTTTTTCCTCCTGCATAAGATGATTTGTCTCCACAAAGAAAGTCTTAATAGAGTTATTCCTTCAACAGAGAGCTTATCTAGTTGATATCCCCACCTCCTTGCACCCTTGATATTATGGCTCATTTCTAGCGGGATCAGGCAGGTTTCACAGTTATGACCAAAGGTGCTATTCCGTAGGTCAAAGTCACTCTAAAGAGACAGAGGTAACGTTCTCTTATGCTTCAGGATTTATCAAGGTTATTGGGGCACAGGGAAAGATGCTTTTCAGCTGCTGATTGTTCATTTACTTTGTTAACAACCAGCGGGCCTCCAGTCTCAGGTGACACCAGGGTTTCTCCTAACACTTCCTAGCGATGTTTTCTATATGGACATGTCATATCTGATGGCTGCTTACAAACTGCAAACATCCCTTCTTTCCACTGTGGGAAACAGCTGTGGCTATCTCCATGTAGAGGAATATATAAGCCTTCTGTGTGAGGCAGGGAATGTGAGGAGGCAGAGCCTGACATTTCTTGGGTAAACTGCCATTTAACAGATCCAAGTGGAGACTTCCAGCCACTGGGGATAGAGCTGCATTCTGATAGGAGCTCCTTGAGACACTCAGCACAGTTCGAAAAAGTGTACGGCAATGGGAACCCATTGCTTAGGAGAGGAGTACCAAAGGACCATCTGGTCAAACTGCTAGCAGGTTCTTCTTCCTGATACTCTAACCACAGGGCTTTAGAGTTTGGACATATGTAGAAGGGCTGAGGGAGGGCTGAGGGATTACCAAGAAGCAAAGGAACTGAGACTCCGGGTGCTCATAGGTGGGGCTTTTCGGAGGTGGCTGGATCTAGGCATGTGATACTGGGATTGAGGGTGTGTGGTAACTACATTGATTTAGCATAGCTTTAGTTATGGATAACAGAAGCTCCACCCTGGGTGCAGGTAACACCAACCAATAGGCTTTCAGCCTGCATGGGCTATAAAGGGATCCTCACTGCTGCTGCTTGCTGCTTACTGTCGATCCCGCCATGGACTGTTTTTCCTCTGCTATGCCACCCTGCCTTGGTGGCAGCTGAATATGGACTGAAACCTCTACAAACTGTGGGCTGAAATAAACCTTTCCTCCTTTAACTTGTGGGTGTCAGGCATTTGTCCCAGCGACAAGGAAGTAACCAAGACAGTGACACAGGATTACACAGGAGCCCATAGACAGAGCACTTTGCTCTTTCCTCCTCTTTCTCCTTCCTTTCCCAAATCATTTCTGAGAAATTCTCATGATCACTTCAGCAGCAGCACAGGAAGCCAGGTGGCCTCCATTACAGCCCAGTTCTCTTTCCAGAAAGCGTTTAGAAACACAGACAAGTTCTTTGTACTACTTTAGAAGTGTGTTTAAAAAATAGTTTTGTCTTTTATTTTTTTTTTTTTTTTTAATGATGGAAGGAGGGAGAAGAGAGGAGGTGGCAAAAACAAAAGCCAAATTTACGCCAGTCGAGGTGCATGGAAGTTAAGAAAGGATACTGATGGTGCCACTGGAGTAGCTGGAGTGGAAGGATTGGCTTCCGTTATTATCCTAAAACTCAAGAAGCTGCTCATCTCATTCCTACATGCCTGCAGTGTAGATAATATCAAATACGATAAAGATTTTAAATTAAAAATGATTTCATTCCTTCCTAAAATACTATGGTGGATTTTAAAGATCTTTTTTGGCTTTGTTTTGATTCCTGTTTCCTCTTGAAAAAATGTATTTCTAAAACCAATCTGCTTAGAGATCTATTCAAAGTGATAGGACAAACAGTCTAAAGTAACCCACCTAGGAGAAGGATTGTTATATTTTCTCCTTGGGCTTGCGATTGCCTCTGAGAAGAGAGTACAAGGGGGAGCAGAAAGGAATCACTCTCTCCATGTAAGGAATGCTGCATGCATGTCCTCACGGCTTCTCAACACCCATAGCTCATTAGCTACAGTTGGTAGGAAGCCTGCAACCTATGGGGCCATAAAACTCCCAATAATAATTCATCAGATCCTGAGAGTTCTCCTAAGTACATTTAGATCAAGTGCATGACATTTCTCCCTAATAGGAGCATTGGCTAATGGCCTAACAGAATTTAGATGGCTCCACCAAGCTACACGAGGCTATTCCACGTGTTCAGAAGAGGGCCAAGCATTGAGGTTGATGAATGGACATAAAACCATAGTTTAGCAGGGTACTCAAGAACCCACACCAGTACGTGGGGCAGACTAGGCGTCTGAGCCTGAGTTTACTCATCTTCCAGGTAGGATAGGTCTGGTGTGAAGTTACACGGGGTAAATGCTTGGTATATGTAGGACAGTATAGAGAAAAAGGCTCGTTTTATCTTTTTTTTTTTTTTTTTTGCATGGGGCTTATGTTTAAACAAATGAAGCACTGATGGAGATGCCTTCACTTCCCTCAAAAATAGTCTCCAGACTCCTTACCTTGGTGGATACTGACTTTTCTAAAACAAGAACATCTTTCTATGACATCAGAAATTCACAGATAGTCTCCAGCCATACTACCCTGAACGTGCCTGATCTCATCTGATCTCGGAAGCTAAACAGGGTTGGGCCTGGCTAGTACTTGGTTGGGAGAACTTCACAGACACCCACACTTTCAATAACTATCAACTGAGCAAAAATATAATGATGAAATGCCACTGTAAATTCCATTATACTTGAGCATGAATTTCTGCTTTTGCATGTCACCGTAGTATTTTCTCACATTTGGAAACTGATTGTACCAACATGCAAGACCTGTTATTTATTCCCTCTGGGATAGAATTCTTTCAGTGCATATAAATTTGGTGGAAAAAAGCCTCATAATAACTCCTGGGTTGCAAAGGAATCCATAGTCCAGAGGGTGGGGTGTTACCATTAAGGAGAACCAGGATTTGGGGTCCTTGTGGATATCAAAAGAGAGGGAGATCTATAGGGATTGTATCCACGGGTACTCAAAGTAGGGCGGTCCCTCAGGAGTTCCAGTTGGATGGGTTCAGGCCCTTGCAAGGTGTACCAGTGACGAAGGGGTTGTGGGGCTCGTGGGACTCTCAGGGAAGATGTGTGACTTTAATTCTGGAGCCAACACAGGGATCCAACCCGTGAAGCAATTAAACTCTCTGTTTAAGCTCTCTGAAAGGCTGGAAATTCTGTGTATCTGCACTGTTAATGGGGTGGTCACAGGTAGCTACTGAGCAATTGAAATGTTCTGGTCAATGCAACCCAAGAAGTCACCTTTACCAATTTTATTTATCCTAATTCATTTAAGTTTAACAGCCACACATGACTAGTGGTTACCAAGTTGGAACACACAGCTCCAAATTTTGCTCAGGCCTGTTTGAAGAGATTCTGTTAATACAGTTGTAAGTATGCCCTTCTTTGTGAAAACTGGTAACATGTATGAAGGCTGGCACCCTACAATCTAAAGAAATATTTCTTTCCAGTAGACATAAAATGTTCCTAGATGAAATTGAATTGCTTTCTCTCACTGTACCTGGCTTTTGCCACATTTCAATCAGGTTTTAGCCAAGGTCATTAATTAGAAACAGTGTAAAAGCAAAAATATTTAAAATAAACCCAGGCCCTAGATGTTAAAGCTGTCATTTTTTACATGGCCTCATGATTCAAGGATTAATGGACCTTAAAACAATCATAAAACATCAAGGCCCTTGGTCAAGCTTAGAGGAACAAGAATAGTTTTACTTCGACTCCAGTCTTCTTGTTTTAAATTCATTGGGTGTCACCAAGCTCTGTAAACACTTTTAAGTATTTTGACATTGTGGTATGAGATGCTGTTAATCTGTTTCCTCCCTGACCTTCATTGGCCAGCAGCATGTTGCAACTCGAGGGAAAATTCATGAAAAACAGCAAGGATGTACTCAGTGACATAGATTAGGACACAATAAACCTAAATAATGGCTATAATGTGCAGATTCTGATTCAATAAACTGACTCACCCAAGATTTATTGAGCGTCCAGTCTGTAGCAGGCATTCGGTGGCCACTTGCACGTATGACATATTTATCTGCATAATCCTCAGCACAAACGTATGGGGTCAGCATGAGTGTCCCCCATGTTACAGGCGAGCATAGTAAGGCCCGGTCAGGCAGTTAGTATCAGGCAGAGGTGGAATTCAAAAGCACATTTTCTGACTCTCAAATAACCCTTTTTTTCCATTATGCCACTGCAAGACATTAACCTTCTGCCCTTGGCCTGTGGCAGACTGTATTTTTTAAGGGTGGGTATAACAATATTTCTAGTCCCACTTTCTCTTCCAGAGCCCTCCTACTGCCCCCCAAGGAGGTGCAACATCCTCCCTGTACACCTGGGCAGGCCTTTGTAACTGGGCAGACACACAGAATACAGCAAAAGCACGGTTCCACCACTTCTACCACTTCATCCTAAAAGGCAATGCAGAGTCTACTTGGTTTCCTCCTGACATGCCCACCTGGGAACCCAGCCGCCATGCTGAGTGGAAGCCAAGGCTGTGTAGAGACGAAGTTTAGGAAGGACACTGTCCTCCAGCAGAGATGCCAGCAGTCAGACCAACTCACAAATAACCACACTGCGGATGATCTCAGCCCTTTCTTTTAAATTTCTCAGCTGACACGGATCGGAGCAAGCGAGTTGTTCCTACCAAGCCCTTCTAAAACTAAAACTTCAGGAGCAAGATGAATGCGATTGTCTTAAAGCACTAAATACTGGGGGTAGTTTGCTGTGTGATGATAGTTACTGGAACATAGTCACATGTTGATGAAACGCTACAGAATAGATACATGCTTTAATTCCCTCATCAAAGATAGCCAATGGCCAGAGGATAGGTTCCTATAAAAGAGATCCCAAGAGGAAAAAGATTAAGGTCTTGGCTGCAGAGAAACACTGAGAATTTGGAAAGCTTATTATATCAGGGGATTAAATGGAACATTTGAAGGAGAAAGAAAACTGTGTGCTTAATGAATACATCACAAAGTTTACACTTAGGGGATTGTACACTATTGCTTTGACTGTTAGGATCTACGTACAGACGCAAGTGGCTTTGCACTAATTCATCCCTTTGGCTGGGAAAGATTTCATGATTTCAGAGGATCCTCCTCTTCTCTTCCCAGGGACACGGGGTGGCACTGGGTATTCTTTACCAGTATTCAAGGGAGGAACAAATTCTCTTGACATGCTAGAAAAGGGGCTGAGGAGGCAGAAGAATATTTCTCCCGAGGTATTCACAGCTCTCGGCACTGTCCCTGGCAGTCTTGGGAAGAATGGAAGGGAAAAGCTATGCAAATAGCTAAAGGAGGCGGTGAAGAGGTGACAGTGACTTTTATTTGGCATATCATCCTATGCTTCACCTGAATGAGAGGTTGTTTATGTCTTTCCAGAGAACATCCTAAAGACCCGTGTGGATGCCACCCTTTATAATCCACCCTTCAAAGTGGCGCATGTCTGTCATCTTGGGTACTAGCATTCAGAGACACTGGTCAAGCCATGTGGCCTCTGACAAACACATTTTTCCTTTCCTGCTTTAAGTTCCTTTGCCAACCTTAAACAATCCACAGACTAATTCTTAAATTTTGCTAGGGATTATGCAGCACCGACAGAATTGAAAAAAAAAATTGCTAGGGATGTTCTTAACTTCATTGATATAACTGTATACACATAAACGTTTGTAAGATGTGTTACAGATACCAAGAGAAAGAGATATTTTGTACCAGCATCCCAAATACACATGGAATCCATCCAGAAGAATCAGGAGCAATATTTAAATCTTTCAGGGGCTGGTACTTTTGAAGAAATTTAGATTAATTAGGTTGCTTTAAAAACCTGTAATGCTGCCACGGTTATATCCTCAGAATCACAAAATGCCTCAGGTATGAACAGGATTTTTTTTCTCTTTTTATTGATGGCTGTGAATTTTCTCTGCACACCTGTACTATCAAGGTAACTTTTGCTATAAACAGCATTTTGAAATTATCACATAAAAAACTATCAAGCACTAAATTAGAAAAAAACAGAAATTCGAAAGTGATAGTTAAATTTATGAAGCAATTCTGCTACACTCAAAGGCTCATTGCTTGACATGTAAAAAATCTGGAGCCGCGTGTAAGACCGGGGTATGAATTTCTCTCCAGTGGGGGAAGCACAATCCTCGCCAGGCTGCAAATGAGAGCCACATGCAGAACATATGCGCTTCGGATGTGCGCTTGTTT
Organism: Chinchilla lanigera; assembly: GCF_000276665.1. Taxonomy (NCBI): domain Eukaryota; kingdom Metazoa; phylum Chordata; class Mammalia; order Rodentia; family Chinchillidae; genus Chinchilla; species Chinchilla lanigera. The sequence continues at coordinate 1,838,803 of NW_004955522.1, read as the reverse complement.
GCATGACTAATGGAGATAATATTAAAAGTCTTTTCTCATCATTTCAATTCTTTCATTTTTTATTTTTTTTATTTGGCTGAGTGCCTTTTTTGCTACCTCCAAGAGCTGTTAATTTTGTTCGCTGCCGAGCAAAAGTCAAAGTCAGAGTCTAAACAGCTTGTAATGAGTTTTCAATGGCCCACCTCAATGAAATTGAGGGCAAAGACCAGCAGGCTCAGGCAGTGTCAGCCCACAGAATTTATTAGCGAGGGCACATTGCGTTCAGGGGCAGGCGCGCAGGAGGGACTGGAGTTCTTGGACTCTCCAAGAGTACCCTGAGCCTTTATTAAAAAGTGGTGACAGTTCCAGGGCACATACTCTCCCTGCTGTCAGTACCAGATTACACCTCCATTGGCTGGTAGCTGGTTAGAAATGGAAGAAGTCACCCGGACAAAACAAGTGTTCCCACTCCCAGGGGTGGAGCAGGTGCTCGGTGGCTCCCTCCCTGGTCCCTGAATCCCACCTTCCCCCTCGCACCCATGCCTGTGGTGTCATTTTGGGGATCTGGGCAAAAAAGCAGTATCCAGTTTTGAATTCTCATTTATATTAGTTCACATCTTCTTAAATTTCTAAGTTGTGCCATGTCCAATAGATCCCCTATGGTCTTGCTTGAAAACAAAATAAGCTTTAAGCCCACACAATACTTTTCTGCACAAATACAAATATCCAAATATCTATCCACAACGGAAACCTTCATGAGCCTGAAAAATAAATTGTACACTTGAAAATGCAGATCCATTTGACAAGAGATTCTTTGGCCAAAAATTCTCATACAGCCACTGTGATAGTACACATGAGCGAGCTAGTGGTTCAGGGAGGGTTAAAAAAAAGTCTTACTTCTTTACAGCTTTACTTTTTTATTTAAGGAGGCACCTGTGGGGTTTGTATGAAGGACTGACTTGCTATATCGGTGGTATCAATTAGGTCTGTCAGTTCCTCCAAGGCCAATTTTGTATAATCCGTATAAAATCAAGACTGATTCCAATACATTTTAAAGAATATAGCTTCTACTAAATGCCAGCCATGGCATGAGATGTCAGGAGTTTTGCGGCGGGCCTGGTGCTGAGAGCCAGTGCAACTTTCCTGCCTTTCCTTCATGTCTTCAACCGTCCATTCGGTGACTCCAGTCACTGGCTACATTCACACAGACTTCTTAACTAGATGTGAAGAGCAAAGCTCAATTCTGGGGAAAATGGTTGATCTGCCAACTAACTCAGACTGTTCTAGTAGGACATAAAATTCCATATTAATAAGAAAGATTTCAAACTTCCATAAAAACTCACCTCTGAACTTACTGAACTGTATATGGTTGCCACCCCAATATTCGCCTTAATCAACTTACCTGCTCAGTTCCCTCCCCAGGCCTGCCCTTGCTCTCTTTGTACCAAATCAAGTCCCTTTCCATGTCCTAGAGCACTGAGGGGAAAATGAAACAAACACTAAGTGTCTCCTATAGAGTCATGGGATCAATGCCCTCAGATGCATTTGATAAATATGAGCTGGAAAAATCCAAGCAAACCAAACACACACACAAAAATTGTTCTTTGTGTTTAATGTCTGCACATTTACAAAGCGTGTCTGATCTAAGTGAGATTCACTCGTAAGCACATTCTCATTTTCACAATGACAGTGCAAATAATAACAATGACAGGCGGCAGCGGCAGCAGCGGAAGCAGTCACTGCGGGCTGATTTTGTGATGCTCCCTTTCCATGCACCATCTCATTTAATCCTCTACAAGTCAGGTTCTATTTTTATCCCATTTTGCTGATAAAAGGTTAAGCGATTTACCCCAAATCACTGCAAACACATTGGGGGAATCTAACTCAAAAACCTATAAAATACCAACACTGTTGAAAGCGGAAGTCCCACACAGCTTTAATCTTTTAAGCAAAAATAAAAACATGCCTTTGTCTGGAAGTGAATCACCATAATCCATATACACTAATGAGAGAGGGATCACGGGGATGGGGTAGACGGGGAATGTGGTGAGAATCCTATATCCGAAAGTCACTATCCACTTTGAAACTCTGGATGACTTTGTCCAGAGACAAAGCAAAGGCAAGGAACTTGGTGTGGAGTGAAAACTCAAGACTTCCCATAGAAGGACCAGATTCCTACCAACTTCCACTGCATTCAAATGCCATGGGCATAAGTACCCTCTCTGGAAGTTAAAGTAAGTATTGTTAAAAATGAAGAGGGCTAGGTGTGTTGGTGAATGCTTACAATCCCAGCTACTTCAGAGGCTGAAGCGGGAGGATTGCAAGTCTGAACCCAGTCTGGCCAGCTTAGTGAGACCCTCTCTCAAAACAACAATTTTTTTAAAAAAAGGATGAGGAAGATCTCACTCAGCTATAAGCACTTAAAGTACTTGCCTAGCATACTTGAGGCTGTAGGTTCAATCACCAGTACCAAAAAAGAAAAAAAAAAAAGAAAAGAGAGAGAGAGAGACAGAGACATTACAAATAAAGACGTCTATAAAACTGGAGCATGAATGAAATAAATTCAAACATAGGGCAATATTTATGCTTATATTTTTATAACTTCAGTTTTGCTACCTACTGGTTTATACTGGGGAACAACTTTCCACAGCTTCCTGAACTGTCAGGCCATCTGTGGACAAAAGCAATCAGTCAAGTGCATGCTGGGGGCACACACTGTCTCTGGAGGGGTTGGCTACAGAGGTGATGTTCTTAATGTAGACGGGATAAACTGACTTTGGCCAACAGAGCATTTGGGTCTTTGAACATCTCTCCACGTGAAATCTACCTGTACTAGGAAGCCCCTCAAATGTCTGTAGCTCACACTTTGCTGTTCTTGGCTTTCCCTTTGGTAATCAGCTGCCCCTGCAAACCAATTAGCAAAGGAAGAAAATGGAAGATCCTATCAGAAAGGACAGATTCTGCATGGTGATTCACACTGAAGGCCAATTCTGTCCCTGGGCTCGCAGTTTTGAGCCTTCCAAATGCCTAGAAGGAAGATGCAAAGAGAATACCTTTCCTGGGTGTTTCTGCACCCAGGGTGAGGCAAGGCCCGCAGAATTGTGACCTGCAGGCATCCTATTCCTCTACCTAGCCACTCCTTTCCCAGCAAAAACTCAGAGGTATGGATTTGCCTTTGTACTAAAAGACACGGTGCACCTTCATGGAAAACATGGCCCTTCCCTGATGGTCCTCTGAAATACTGTGGCTGCAAAGCTCTGCTTTTTCTTCTTTTTTTTTTTTTCTTTTTTCTTTCTTTGCCACGGAACAGTGAACACTTACACAATCATTAAAATTGCATCTACCACCATATTTTTCTCCTTCTCAGTTTTAATACATTTTTATAATTGCATTGAAGATATTCTAACCCTGTTTTTAGTGCAAAGATAAAATTTATGAACCGTGGCAAACGTATCATCTGAGAGCCAATCCGAAGGATAACAATGTGCATGGCAAAACCTCAGTGTCCTCTACCTTCTGCCCATTTTAATGGGGTGGAAGGGAAGATGGGATCATTGGAACCCTGATCCTTGAATTACAGACAGGGAGGAGGTTACCAACTCCTGCTTGAGATCCAGGATGCTTTCAAGGAACAGTAATCATTCGTACAGAGATTTTTCGAAAGGGACATGATTGGAAGTTCGACTAATGTGTATTTTTAATTTTTTTATGTTGCCTGTAATTATGCAGCTTCTGTCAACACAGCCAGAGACAGTCAATGAGATTTGCTCTCCCAATGGTGCACTCACTTCCCCTCTTTCCTTTATCTTTTTCCCAATTTCCTTTACAGTGTGATTTTAGAAGACGTGGGGAGAAGGGAAGGAATGAGGTAGCGGCAAGTAGCACAAAGTATCCAGGGTTCAAAGCTCAGCCGGGCCATCGGGGAGCTCTGTGACCTTGGACAAAACCCCAGTCGCCGACCCAGCTTTTGGGCCTTGCTCTCCTGCCCTGGATACGAAAAGGAACTGGAGGGGCTGGGGATTTAGCTCAGCGGCAAAAGCGCCTGCCTAGCAAGCGCAAGGTCGTGAGTTCGGTTCCCGGTACCGGAGAAAAACTAAAAAAAAAAAAAAGAAAAAGAAGAAAAGGAACTGGAGTGGAGTTCTGAGCTCTTAAGTGAGATATTACAAAAATATTATAGAAAACAAAATAAAATACCTTTCAGATTGGATCAGTGGGAGAATATCATTTTCACAAGAAGACCTTAAGCATCGATGAGTTCTTAAAAATCCAGGGATCACATATGTCTGAACATGTGTTTATGCACCCAGATGGACACGAGGAAATAAAAAAGGAGAGATGTCTGGAAGTGTCTACCCTGGGGTTTTAATTCTTCCTCGCCAAGTGTACCCTGGCCATGAACTCTCTGCTGAGAAAGACATGAGGACTAACTCAAGCTGCATCTCTCTTCTTTGCCTCCCTTTTTCTTTAGAAAAGCAGAGTTTTAAATATTTCCCAACTTTACACAACAGCCTTGTATAAGACACAAATGCCCAGGACCATAATGAAGTGGAGGTAATCTACACAATTTAAAAACACTTATTGTGACAAAATGGATTGACGAGGTAGAGACGATACAAGCGCACATAAACGAAATGCATCCCACCGGAAAAGCATTTTGCTCGCATTGTCATTTACGGCTCCTGAATTAATAGACCAAGAATGGCACCACTGGCCCCAACAAAATGCTGTAAAACCACCGGCAGTGAGTGGTGTCTCAAACTTTAATTCCCCTGGGGAGAAAAGGACACAGCCTAATCTGTATTCAGTCCTGACATTGGCCGCATCTGATATGGAACATTAGCTTCTAAGTCTCTCAATAGACTAGTGTCCTTCAGTTTATATTACTTTATGTTAATAGTAGAAAAATTACACACAACATCATTTATCATTGTTATACTCTGCTATACATCCCATAGCTTATTTTAATATATTTATTTACCCCTGAGATGGTGAGAAATTAAAAATATATATGTTTCAAGAAAACCCCATAGGGAAAGAATCACTGTAAGTCTCCTCACACACACACACACACACACACACACACACACACACACACACGCATGCACGCATGCACACACACCCCTCCCTTGGGGTGGGGAGGAATGTACTACAGAGCTGAGCTTGTGAATGATACAATGTCTTCCGCCTAAGGACGCAAGGATCGGCTGTACAGTAATTCCTGGGCCATGAAGAAATCACAAAATGTGGCATATTAATGATAATATACCTTTTGTTCCCTCATCTCCCCAGTTTTTTCATTTGTCAATTACATCTTTGTGTCCCTCCGGTTCTGTTATTAGCTTTCCTGACATCTGACCTCTAGCTAGGGAAAGGCAAGATTTTCTTCCCTCCCCCTTTTGCACAGCATTGTCATTCTGCGCCTGACTCCTGCTCTTTTTGACCCAGACCCCACAAGCGCAGAACCTAATCTCAGTGTCAGTGACAAGAAAGCCATTGCTCTTTGCATAGTCTTCATTTCGGCACATTACGGACATGGCACTGCGGACTGATGTAAGCACCAGCCTCGTGTCCCAACCTTTCTGCTTGGGTCCAGGCTCTGTCCTCTATTCCCCGCCTAGCTCTGGCATGCCAGCCCATCTCACTGAGGCTGAGAGTCCTCATAAACAGAAGGAGAAGTTCGGACTCCATGACTAAGGTCCTTCACAGCCTGAGTGGTCCTTCTGGCCCCAGAGATGAATCTGTGGCATTATTTGCGCCTTATTTGAGTCCCATGTGCTGGACAGTCTCATTTCCTGGAGGAGCACACAGGTATCCTGGAATACTGATGTGATCAGAAGCCCAGGTTGGAAAGGCAGCCAGATGGGAAGTGAGCAATGGTGCCCTTGACTTGATACCATGCTGCCTGGGGAGATCTCTACAAGGAAGGTGATGAGGAAGGATCCACTTGAGGGACTGGGGGGATGCCCACAACCCTGTGTCTGTCAGGACTGCCTTTTTATATCTGATGCTTGTTTACTTATTTTGCCATTTTGGCACTTCACAAATGCATACCTTTTGTATTACAGTGCATGGTTATCAAATAAAGTATTTTAATTTTGGTATCTCATTGATTGAGGTTGGAGGTGGCTGTCTTGGGACATTTCTTCCCTCCAGCAGGTGCTCTTGGGTAAGGCACTCTCACATCTCATAGATTATGCTACTTCATCCACATCCAATGTGGTAAGCAAAGCAGGTACTATTTCCCCAATTCTACTGATAAACATATTTGAGATCGAAGACACTTACTGACCTGCATAGTTCACAAAGCAATGCATGGTTGATGGCTGAGCTGGAAATAGAAGTATACTTTGGCTCCCAGCCAATGCTGGGCTCTTTCTAATACACTTCAATGATACTAATAAACACATATATTGGTGATGAATATGAACAATAATTTTTTCCAAAAGGCAAAATAAAAAGAGTATCGTTTACACAAGACTGTGCGATTTTAAAGCAATAAGCAATCAACACTAGATAGCAAGGCAGAGCAGGCAAAGTGTTTATTGAAACATTTCCCTTGTCTCCTGGAAGCACCCTGGACTACATTTCCCAGGCACCTTTGCAGTTCTGTATGATCACACAATGGAGCCCTGATCAATGGAAAGTGAGAGGAAGTGATCTCCCTGATTCTAGTCTTGCCCCATGGAACCTCCTGGGAGTCTTGAATTTTGTCTTCCCTGGTCTAACGGCTGGATTTTAAGGATCCAGGGAAAGATTGGAAGGGCCTAGGGCATGGCCAATCACAAAATGTCAAAGTCGGGTCCCGGAACCTGCTAGTAATATTTGCAATGACTGAACAAGAAACCAACATTATTTTTGGTAACTGTTGGTAATAGCTGTTAGCTAATCAGGGTTAAAGGTAAAAGTGTTCTGGAATGAAGGCAAGGAGTGTTTTTAAATGTGGAAACTGGAAAGACAGCAAGAGTCATTCTCATTGCCAGCCTAAATTATTTACTATATAGACTCTTTGAACAGCCCTAGGGAGGTTTGGGAAATCCTTAAATACAAAAGGCTCTCTGTCTTTCTCAAATAACATCTGATTTTCCTTTTCATCAGTTAGCTTTCACTTTGTTCACTTAATTGAGCCTTATATTTTTCATTTCATTTGATAAATAATAATAATAATAGCAGCCAGTATTTACTGGGTTCTTACTATAAGCCAGGCACTTGGCTTTATTTATGCTGTGTCATTCCATCTTCAAATATATTAGTCAGATGTCATTGTTGTCCCCATTTTATAGGAGAGGAATCTGAGTTTGAGACACATAAGAATCTGTATGAGACTGAATTCTCAAAACCATGTATAATTCAAGAGCTAGGATAAAATTTAGTGTTAAGTTGATAAGTGAGGCCTGGGGCTTCTGAAGAACATTTTCCCAGACTCCTGTGGGAGAAGAGGAACCCTGAATTCTTCTTTGTTTGTTTGTTTGTTTTTATGAGATAGGATCTCACTATGAAGTCCAGGTTAGCCTTGAACTCCTGGTGATTCTACTGCCTCAGCCTCCTGAGTGCTAGCATTTTAGGCCTGAGCCACCACACCCAGCAGAATTCTTTTGTAGAATACTAAAAACTCAGCACTGGCCCAAAGGCTCAGGTTCTCAGGCATGTCCAACCTGCAGCCCACGGCAGAGGACACACTGTGTGAGGAGGAATTGCCCTGGGTCATATATAAAACACATAGTGTAGTTCACATATGTAAGTACAAAACAAAACAAAACAAAACAAACAAAACCCTTCCTTTTATGAGATAGTTTTTATTATAACACATGTCTGCAGTGGTGGGCCGCAGGCTGGACCCACCACAGAAGGGTCTCTGAGCACTTCACAGAGATGGAGGCTGAGGAAAACTCTGTGTTGAGGTGTGTAGTGGCTGTCAAAATTCCAGGGTTCCTTCCATCTTCCTTACCCACGAAGCAGCCAGGTAGACAGGAGGGGAATGTACTAAAGAGCCATCTTTCAGGGCTCAGGTTGCATGAGGGCAACACTCTCCTTCACATCTTCGGTAAGTTACATAGAGTCACTTACCTCAGTTTCCTCGTATGTACAGAGAAAATATCTACAAAGTGTAAATGAAAAAATTCCTGCATAGCAGTTAACAGACCATCTGGCACACTTGAACGTTCAATAAATTCAAGCAGTTATTGCTACCATTGTCAAGACCATCCCCCTCCTTTCCATCAGCACCAGCATCATCTCCCCAGAAAAGGCCCAGCTGAACCATCAATGTGCAGAGTGGCTGGGTCAGCCTCAAGACTCCAACTCCTACATTCCACAGACTTCTCAACATGTTTTAGAGTGGCGATGAAATCAGCTGATCCACCAAGGGTTTTTGCAACAGGCAAGGCACAGAGTTAATATGCAAAAGGAGTCATTTCTTCATTACAGACCCAGCTCAGGGCAGGTAGGTGCCAGCAGCCACAGTGCCGGTCTGAGCCTTGGGGTTAGACCTTTTGTACTACACAGGTTCAGCCTGGGCTCACTGCTCAGAGACCTGGGGCTCCACTGCTAGTCTTAGTATCACCAGGATAGTAGAGCTAATGTGAACAGTAAGATTCCTTGCAGTGACAACAGGAGCAATGACAGTAGCGCTTTTAACTTGCAAGGGTTCCCTGTGGGCCAGGCGTTGTATGGGCCAGGCGTATGACCCCACTTCATGCTCACACCAGCCCTGAGAGTAGATATTACTCACCAGTCTGCTGGACGACGAAATTGATATTAAGAAAGTTGAAGCATTTTTCTAAGGAGACACAGGTAGAAGGATTTGTCCTTGGGCCTGCTGTTACAAAGTGCCATCAACAGGGGTGTGTGTAAACAACAGAAGTGTATTCCTCACACCTCTGGATGCTGGGAAGCTCCGAATCCAGGCATCAGCAGATCCAGCGTGTGCTGAGGGCCTCCTTCCTCCTGGACTGCCCCTGTTCCTCTTGCTATGCCCTCGCACAACGGAAGCGGCAAGGCAGTGCTGTGGGGCTTCTTCCATAAGCACATGGATCTCACTGGCAGGGCTTTCGCCTCAGACCTAAACGCCTCCAGTGCGCCCCTCTTAACAAATAAACTGGGAGAGGCACACACATTCACGCTACAGTCAGATGCTCATCCAGGGCTTCGGAACTAAAAGGCCCAAGCTGCTAAGAACATTTCCAGGGGGCTGGGGATTTAGCTCAGCAGCAAAAGCGCCTGCCTGGCATGCATAAGGTCGTGAGTTTGGTTCCCGGTACCGGAGAAAAACCAAAAAAAAAAGAACATTTCCATGTGGGACCGGGCCTTTCTGAGCCCTTCCTGTCTTATGTTCTTTTCCATATCAAAATGACATTGTTTCTGATGTGGATTCCTCTTAGGAACTCTTCTAGGCAATGTTTATCCCACCAAAGGGATAAATTGCATTTCTGAATAAAATCATAAGTCATTTCCATAATGGCTGAATAGTCTGACAAAAAAAAACCCAATTGTGCTGGTGTTATATGACCATACTGTATAATATTTAAACAATAAAGGTTACCTATCATACACTGGGACTATGTTTTATGCTAATAACCAGTTCATTTCATCATTATGGGCTAACGACCTGCAAAATTTTATTTAAAAAATGAAGTCATGTGTGGGTCTCTAGAAGGCAAAATTGGATAAAAAAAATAAGGAGAGTGAATGTTCAATTTGTATTCCTGAGTCGAGGGCAACAGAAGAGTCTGCACTGTACCAACCAAGACTGAGGAGTGGAAGAAACTGCATTTGAACAAAAAAGCAGAAAGGGAATCTGGCATCACACAGGAATTAACGATATCGCTTGGACTCCAAAGGAAAGAAAAGCCCCTGCTGGCGCAGCCAGGGTCCCAGAGGAGGGTTGTACAAGATATCAGGGACTTTCTTGCTGGCCCTAAGTGTCCATTATTCTCTTATCTGTGCCCTCTGCCGTACAAATTGTAGTGCCCCTTGCCTCTAGGTGGGACTTAATTTCCTTACTCTAAATCTGACCATATGATTTGCTTTAGTCCAGAAGGAAGCAAAGTGATAAGGAGCCAGTTCTGCTTTTTTGTGCATTTCTACCTTTCATACAGAAAGGACGCACCTGGCCTAGCACATTGATCCAGCCAGATTCAGCCCACATCAGCCATTCCTCAGCCAGTTCCCAAGCCGGCAAGTTAGAGGAGCTGAACCAAGTTCAGTGAAAGTCAAGAGATGGTGAGAGCGAAATAAGTGCTTCTCTATGTCCCTGAGGTTCCATGGCGGCTTGGCTGTGGCAATGGCTACCTCACGTATGGAGCAGTCTCACTCCTTTGCACTGGAGTCACTGGTCTAGGGGTGACTACACAAAGCTGCTTGGCCAACCTGAGATAAGGAAAAGTCTGCTGCTTGTTTCCAGGAGAAATTCCCTGCCTTCTGGAAGGCCTGGAGGAGGAAACCCCTTTCATGATCGTCTTGGGCTCTTTAAAGGAAACAGTGCAAGAGTGACATGATGAATTGACCGCGATGGGTACAGAGTTTCTTTGGTGGGGGGACACAAATGTTCTGGAACCAGATTTTGATGAAGTCCACACGGCCCTGTGATTGAACTGTACACTAGTAATGGACTCCTTACAATGTATATGAATTATATCTTGATTAAACTATTAAAAAGAAAAAACCCAAATTATATAATCTTACAGTTGAATTATACAATAAATAAAAATAATAATACTGAAAACTCATGATCTAAATTTTCATTGCACTTTACTACTATGTAGGTCATTTTAAGGTCATCTATGTCTATAGTGTGTGCCTGATGGAAATAACATATAAGGGTACACATCTCTTTCCAAGTCCACAATCTGTGACGTCACACGATTTAAAATTGTTCACGGTACAATTATTTACACCGTGGAAAGAGGCAATCCCTAAAAATCGGGGTGTGATTTACAGTTCTATTGATTGCCTCAGCTTAAGAAAGCGACAAAGAAAATGTTACCAGTGGGCAAGAACTCAAAAATGTGTCACGCTTATAAATGCTTTGTTATAAATAGCACAAAATATTGGAGAAATACCCTTCCAGTATCTGAAAACCATTATCCAATTCAGCATAGAAGTCATGTCAGTTATGAGTAAGCGAGTTTTGCACATACATCTTAGTTGTTCCACTTATACCTTACTTGTTAAAGCAAAGGAACGTATCAAGCAATATTCATCTTGGAGACACACACTGCAGTCACACACTTCAACAATGGTTTGGCAATGGACACGGTGAAATGAAAATCACCTTGTACTTATCAGAAAATATTGTGTATATCATCATCATTTGTGTATCAAGGGCTACACATGCCTCATGTCTGTAAATTGTGCTCATCTCATGTGTGTGTGCATATATGCATCCAGGCACCATAGTTTTTGTGCTCATCTCATGTGTGTGTGCATATATGCATCCAGGCACCATAGTTTTTGTTTTTGCTTTTGTTTTTTTTTTTCCCCAGAGATCCAGTTGCCAAATATTTGCCAGCACACCTCTGGCTGTACAGTTGTGTATTTCAGCATGAGATCACCTTGCCTCCCAAGAGCAGCCTTAACCAAATTTCTCTCCTTACAGCCCCTGCTCAGAGAAACATTCTGAGCAAGAAGCTGAAAGCTGCTGCTGAGAAGTGGGAGTCTCTGCAGTGGACGGTGGCACCTGCCCCCGGAGGCAGGCGGAGCCAGCCTTACCTCAGCCTCTGTCGCCTTTGCAGGGAGCGCATGCTGCAGAAAGACACTTCATCTTACTTTGCTTAATTCTTAGACAGCCAGTCACACTTGGTTATTGTTTTTAGTTTTACATACTGGTATTGAATTATTTTTATGGATGTTATTTCTCAATTAGTGTGTTCCCTGGAGACAGCGCAAGCCTCTAGAACTTAGCTTCTCCCTGTCTGTAATCGCTGCTGCCACCTATACCGCCGGGGAGCCCGTTTGCGCCTCTGGTTCCTCCCGTCCAGGGATGCAGGGCCTCCCCACCAGCTACACAATGGGCACCAACTTTTGCTGTGGGGTCACAGGCTGTGAGGATGACCTTGCGCTTGACCGTCAAGAGCACATATGGACCCCGCTGGCCATGAGGATTCCTTGGCAGTTCTTGGGACTGGCAGAGGTCCTTATGATCAAGGTCAAAGGCTGACTTTGGAGTATGGGGCACCAGTACAGGTTTCAGGTGGATCACTCCCAGGCTGATCATCAGACTCTCTGCCTCATAAGCCTGTCGGTTAAGACAGCTAAAGCCAACAACAATGGCAACCACGGACATTGGTTAGAAGCCTGGAAGTACCAGTCTCTCCTAAGTACTTTGTGTGTCTAATCTCATTCAACCCTCACAAGAACTCGTTGAAACAGTTACTCTTACTTATTTCCACTTTGTAGGTGGGAAAACTGAGGCTCAGAGAGTGGGATTAAATCCTCAAAGTCACATGCCTGGCAGGCTGACTCAGTCTATGCTGTCACCCACTACACTGGTCATCTCCAAGTGGGTCAGAATGTCATTCCCCAGCTGTGTGTGGACTTCTGGATAGGAGCCAGGCAGGGCACGGAGTTTCCATTCATTACCGTTCTGGTCCACTGAGGAGACCGTAGGGCAGTGGTTTCACCAGGGCCATGAAAGGATTTAGGGTTTGACCCACCCCCCTTTTAGCCGGTAGTCTTCAGCTTATCCTGAGCCTCAGTTTCTTCATCTATAAAAGGAGAACAGTACTATCTATGTGTTGTGAGAGTCAAGTGACTGGATGATTTGCATGTGAAATGGAAACACCAATGTCCCTGACTGCACACTGTGTCCCCGCATAGAAAAGGACACAGACATTGCAAGGGACAAAGCAAGTTCTCAGGACATGCTACCCACCGATATCAATGCCATCAGCATCACCGGCAACAGCAACACCATCACTATCATCATCAGCATCATCATCATCATCATCATCATCATCATCACCATCATCCCTTTTATTTAGAAGACACTTATGTCTATGCCAGGCACAGCCGTGGTTCCCTCCTTTGCCTCTTGCCATCCAGCTTGCAGGCAGAGGCCCCAGCGTTGGTGCAGGGCAACTATTTTCCAGGAAGAGCTCAGAGTGTGTAGCTCGCTTGTGGGTGCAGATTCCTTCCCGGTTTCTGCCCCTGTTGTATAGCCCAATGCTCCTCCTCAGGGCCGGATCCCCCGGGCTTCTTTCTCCAACAGCCCAGGCTGCCCATGGCGGCTGCCGCATGGCAAACAGAGCAGCACAATGCCACACGCACTATGACCAGAGCTCAGGGAAGACAGTGGATGTCTAAATGCCTGAGGTTAAAAGAACCGTTAAGTCCAGTGCCCACACCCTCTGCAGCCATAAATGGTGGGCCATCTCTTGTTCATATAGAGAAGTGGCTTTCCCTCGTTTTGCCTAAGAACTTGGGCATGGCTCCCCGTATGAGCGGAAATAAGTGCACTGGCGGTGCTAACCACACGGAGTTTAATGGATACTTGTATCTTCAGGACATCACACTTGGTCTGACTCAGTATTGTAACCCAAATGCTGTGTTTGCAGAAAAGCATGGAAATGATCTGATATGTGATACATGTGTGTCTAAATAAGTCCAAAGAACCTTTTTAATAGATACCAACTAAGCTACAAGGGGGAAAAGAGCTTTGGATCACTGTTTAATTGACAATGCTTTTCCCTTTCTTAGTAGAACATAACCACACATCCTATAATTGATGGCATCATGCACTCATACAATACAGCATTTGAGCTCTCTGTGATCACATAATGATGCTGTCAAAATACCTTAAGTTGCACTTATAGTACCATGGCAATTGAAAAAATAGAGCACAAAGTAAAATGGGATATAGAAAAGAAATGCGAGGAAGAAAGAAATGTAAAAGGGAATGGAGCCCAGAGCTGGGAGGTGCAGCAAGGGTGGAAGCCTCCCTAATTGGTAAAGGAAGAGAATGCATTGGTAACTTCAGGCCACCACTCTGGAATCCAATCACCAAGCACAGGGTGACTTGCCCTCCCTACCTTAGGGGTGGGTCTGGAATTTCCGGAGCACTAACAAATAGGACAGGGCCTGGGGTAAGGGAGGAGAGCCCTGTCCTCTCTCCTAGACCTCTGAGGAGGGAAATCCCGCTAGAGCCTGCAGCAAGAGCAGTGCTCAAGGCCAGAGGGAAAGGGAGAGGGTGCAGCAGGACAAATGGAAGCCTCCTGCACTGGGAGGCAGATGGTCAGCACTGCAGGAGAGGCAAAGAAGCCACAGAGGAGTGCAGTGGAACAGGACAGGTGGGTGGCACAGAGAAGGATGAGCAGGATGGCAGTGACGCGGGAAGTGGAAATAAATGAAGGTGAGGATCCGTCTGCCACCAAATGTGCTGGCCCCGCTGATTTCATTCCCCCACCCCGTGAAAAGCAGGTAGTGACAATAAGACAGAGAGGTCCAAAGTCTGGTAGTGGGTTAAGGATCAGGTGTGGGAACCGTACTTACTGCTTGTGCTTGAATCCCCTGCCTCAGTTTATATGCGAAAGACAGTGGTGGCGCCACTCTGTGGGGCTGAGGAAAGCATTCAAAGTGCCGTCACCAGCAAAGAGCCAGGAACACTGCACGGGACAAAGTAAATGCTCAGCACGTGTCACCCCTACTGAGAACCCCATCACCGTTGTCGCCACCACCATCATCACCATTATCATCATTTTTTTTTTTTTTTTTTGGTTTTTCTCCAGTACCAGGAACCGAACTCACGACCTTGCGCTTGCCAGGCAGACGCTTTGCAGCTGAGTTAAATCCCCAGCCCTATCATCATTATTTTTATATACAGGGTAACACCTATGTCTTTGTAAAAGACTAAATAGTGGTTTGGGATCTAGTAAGAAGGGGGAGGATGGATATGTTTAAGTAAGAAGCACACGGGAGCACGGACTCTTTGCCCTTCAGAGAGGCTCACCACTGACATCCCAGAACATGGGATCTTGACAGGAAAGGAGGCCCTGTGTAAACCGTGGCCTTCTTCCAGGGGGGGTGGCGGATGGAGGTGGAAGAAGAGTAAGAGTAGAGAAGTCCCAAGGATAGACAGCAAGGTGGGACACAGAGTCCCAAGAGCTGCAGCATTGCTTCTTTTTTTCTGTCCTTCCAGCTATTAAAAAATAAGACGCAGAATTGCCAAAATAGCTCTGTGAAGAGCCAAAGTAGGAGTCCCAGCCACGGCATGTGGTAGGGTGTGGAACAAACCGAGGGTCCCAACATACCCACAAACACTTCGGCTGTGGTCAATGTGTCATGCTTTCCCTGTCTTGTCTTTCAGAGATGACAGTGTTTGGCTCCAGAATGCTACCCTCAACTTAAGATGTTCTGTTATTCAAACAGTTGTCGTGGCAAAAAATCTTCCAGATATGGAGGTGCGGCCCGGAGCGTGGCATTCCTAGAGCAGGACCAGCATCCGTCTGGCCCTGAGGTCAAGGGCTAAAGCATCTGCATGACCTCGGCTTTGGCTCTCTGGACCCACAAGGCAATCAGATGGGTCTTTGGAAAACATCACTGGATTCTGCACTGCTTACAGCCCTGCAGTGGCTTCCTTCACTCCGTTAGAATGAAGTCCTAGCTGGCAACCACAGCTGTCCCCACATCACATGATGTGCAGGCTGCTCTCTCCTTCCAGCCCACAAAGAAACCAAGCTCTGTTTTGCCTCCGCACTTCGCACTTCTGCTCGCCTTGCTGGAACTGCCCACTGCCTGTCCCCAGGCAGGCTGCCTTGCGTCCCTCATTCAAGGGTCAGCTCAGTGAAACGGTCTTCTCTGGCTTTTTTTCTGCTCCCTACTTGTGCCACAGGCTCTGTTCAGTGTCTTTGTTGCACTCTTCCTGTCTCTGTTTCATCTGGCTGGTTTCCTTGTGCCTCATCTTCTTCCTCCTGGTCATGGAGGGCCCCTTAAAGCAGGCATTTGACTCCTTTACTATTTTATTCCAGTGCTCTGTTTTCCATGACACGCAAAGGATGAGAGCTCCATGAGCCAATCACTGAATCAATCACTGAATGAACGAACCTATCAATTCATGAGTGAATGGGTATGACCCTGAAGTTCTGAGATGCACAGGGCAAGTCCTCTTAGGATCCCGTCCCCTAAAGCCCAATCTCCAGAGATAAGATGCTGTCCTGTGTGACTTGTCTTGGGCAGGAAAGAGTCCTAACAGTCTTCGGCCACCAACAGGGCTGGAGAGGGGGAGATTCAGGCAAGAATAAATAGACTTCACCCAGGCTGTAGGACCCCCGGGGTCAGAGAAAGCCTGGAAATACCTGGAACACTTAACCTACTCTTTTATTTCAATAACTAAAAAACAAAACAAACCCCCAAGAAACATACCAAGTTTCTACTGGTTATTTGCACTCACTGTATCTCAGGGATCCTGACATTGAGGACATGCAATTAACTGGAAAAGGCTTAATCTAACGACTCTTCATTACCGCTCTGTGCCTGTCATTGAGAACCTCAGTTTTAAGCTACAACAGGAAGAATATGCTCAGAAGAAACAATTTCTTATGCCCACCTAGTTCCAAAGGGCCCTCTCTTTTCTCTTTCCTCCCATGGAGCCAGAGAGGACAGAAAATGAGAATCTTGGTATAGATCCCATCTCTGCCACCAACTTGTTGCCTGGGACGAGAATGTCTTTTACAGCCTGGTTCAAAGGACAGGCTTCTGAATCACACTATGAGGGGTTCCAGGTCCATCGCTGACTAGCTGTGCACTACAGCCAGCTACTCGGACGCTCTCCACCTCTACCTTCCACCCGTAGTGTGGAGAGTGTAATACACTCCACTCGTGGAGCTGTGGGCATGAAGTTACCCACCCAAAGCCCAGAGCACAGACCCTACAGAACGAGGGACCCGCCTCAGCCGCCTTCAGTGGTCAAGCAGCTCTTTTGCTGTACTCTAAAATCTCATTTAAAAAATAAGACAGTCTGAAGCCAAGTTGTGTTTCCCAATGGTGCGGCATGTGGCGGAGATCATTTTCGGTGATGCTGTGATCTTTATGAATCCCTTCCAGCTATTACATTCCACAGGAAGATTAAGTTCATTGGTTTAATTCAGACCTGTCAACCCCCCCAAATAGCTGAAGATCTAAAGGAGGATTTGGAATGAATCAAACAGCTTACTGCCAGGGGAAGGAGGGACAGTGTATCCCTGTCAGGTGGCACCTTGTGGGCAATGCGGATTGCTGGGGAGACACAGGTGTTTCTTGGAAAAGCTGACCTGGAGCTAAGAAGAAATGACTGGGGTGTACGAGCCGGTGACTAACGTGCCCTTTCAATAACAGAGCAGAAATGGCTGAGGCCTGGGAGAGCAAAGCGATCAGTCACAGGGTTTTTCAGACTTCTTCCTTCAAGCCAGTCTGCAAAGCTTCCTTTGAACCCTCAAACAGGAGGGAGGAGAAGGCGAGTGATACTTTTATTTCATGTAATGAGAAGACACGGTGGAGAAGGTGCCACATGAAATGACTCTGAGACCACACCTTGAATTTCGTACCTTGAATTTTTATTGTGTTAGTCTTCTGAGAAGCTTGGAACGCTCACCCGAATTGCGAAATGACTTGGCCCCATCTTACAGTCATCCTGAGACCAGGATTAGGGCACCAGCATGTGACACTTGGGTCAACAACACACTCATCAATCACACCCAGGTCTTACATTATATAAGCAGGCTTGTATTTACTAGCGTGTGGTCTTGCTGTCACCTTGTTCTTTACGTGAGTGCTAAGCCAGTTACGTGAAACCTGCCTTTCGCCCAAGTGTGGGTTCGTGGGGGTGCAGCAGTGGATGCCAACCACTGCGATATGGGAGGAAGCCAACACAGGAGATGGAGGGCGTGGGGGTAAATCAAGTCACAAGCTGCCAGGGCGGCCTGGGAATGAGGATCACCTTGAGTTGAGTCTAACCCTAAGATAGGCCTTAGGAGTGTCTACCGATTTGAATCTCAGCCTTGCCATCTGTGGAATGGGCAGCAATAGACACAGTCAAGGTAAAATGTGACAGCATCAAAAGAAAGTGGCTGTTCCAGTATCAGGCAGGCTCAGAGATACGGGACGCTGGACCACAGCACCAAAAAACAGAGTCCAAAAAAAAAAACCTCTGAAACTTCTCTGACCTGAACTTTGTTATCAAATGTCCTTAGCTTCTTCAAATTTATTTTATCATTTCATGAACAGTTTGAAAACATATTTGCTTTGTAAAGAAAAAATTAAAAAGGTGGTGGTGGTGGTGGTGGTGTTTGCTGAGCGAGACACCTACATTGGCTCCAAATTGATCCAGTCCAACTCAGCACAGCACACTCTACTTACTGCTGCTGCCTGGGCCATTGTGCCCCTGTTTCCTAAGCACAGTCTGCCAGGCATTGTTTGTGTACTGTCCTAGCTAAATCTAACAGCTCCTGGAATCCCCAGTTTACAGAAGAGAAAACGCAGGAGTAGGAACACGAGCTGACCAAGCTGTGGGCCATGCACGTGTCACAGGCAGGACTCGGTGTGGGGAGGCCTCGGCTTTCAGAATGCCAGCGTCCCGCCCACGTCCAAGCCCACTGAGATCCAGAGAAGGCCTGGAAGGAATCGTCCTGATAGTGCCAGATCATCTTTGACCCGACCTTCACACATCACTATTTCTTCTTCATTTCCTAAGTCTCTTGTGAGTCTGGAATTTGGATTAGCATTTTCTCTAGCAGAGAAAACAAATGAAATGAACAAGTGTCACCACGTGGTCCTGTGATTAGAGTGCTGCTGGCCACCCACTGACCGTGACTCTGAGGGATTCGGCCTCGTGATACACCACTTTCCAGTGTCCTGCAGGACAAAGCCGAAAGGAAGCATCGTACCCACTCAGGGCTCAGTAGGAAGCAGTGGAACAAATGCCAGTGTTCATTGGCTGAAGGAAACAAAAGGCAGAAACACAGGGGAAAAACAAAACTGGAGGCTAATGATGCCATTAGTATAATAATGGCCTCCACACTGCCAGTCAGTGGACACCCACTCCCTGTAGGAGGCAGAAAGAAGGAATTTTCATCCTCACTGGAGTGGGGGAGATGTAAGAGGAGTCTGCGAGCCCTTGACCTCACAACCCTGAGTGTGATGCAGCGAGTTCTCTGCTTCAGCAAGAGAGGAAGACAGGAGGAGTGAGTGCATTTCAGTTCTTAGAGTAGAGAAGCCCCAAAAGAACATCGCCTTGGGTCAAAAGTCAGGGCCAGTTTTACTCATCAAAAACTACCCCAAAACTATATAGGGTTGGGGGCCATGCCACACCGGGACTCTCAGAGGCTCTGCTATGAACAGTCAAAACACTTACAAGTTGCAAACCCACGGGATATTTTTGTTTCATGTTATTATTGGTGAGAGCTGAATATAGTCCTGATAATTGTTCAGCTCAGTGAACAGGCAGAAGGGAGGAGAGGAACTGGGGAGACAAGAGAGACTGAAGTATTTCAGGAACCAGACCCTTCTAAAAATACAACCTTGTTTGATGAAGTTGGAGAATTCTGTCCCCTGCTCTCTAGAGCCTGGGACGGCTCCCCCTCATCAGGGACGAACGCTGTCAGCTCTCCTACCATCTGCCTGACTTACCATCTTCCCAGCCTCACCTGCAGCCCCTCTACCTGCACACTTTGGGTGTGCTTGCCAGGTGGGACCCTAAGCTGTTGCTTGGCTGTATCAATACCCTTGGGCTCCCTGAGCTTGTTCAGGTACATGTACCTGTCTGGACAGCTTTTTCCTTCATGGCAAAAAGACTCCCGTGATGCTCCCAGCACCTCTGACTGTGACTGCCCTCATGAAACCCTCCTGATTCCCCACACTGAGGGTGCTGATGCCTTCAAGCCCTACTCCTCTGTCCTCTACAGTGCCTGAACTCAGGCTCTCTGTCGCTGTACGTGGCTCTGTCTCCTTCTCATAACCATAAGTACTACTGGCAAGGAAAATGTTCAATTTATCTCTGTACTCCCGAGTAAATATTTGCTGATGAGGAAACGGAACTGTTGGATGTTACAGGAAAGCAAAGCTTCTCCTGGGCGACCTCAGAGATCAGAATCACACAACATGTGTGTGTGTGCACCCCTGAGTGTGTGTGTGCATGCACACACACACACACACACGCACACGTGCACGCGCACACACACTGGGTCTTTCAAGGAACTGCCTGAGTCATAGCAACATGGATTCCTACACCTGACTGAGACCTTGATTGAATTAAGTCCTCGCCCTTTCTCCAGGAATACCTGGAATGGCTTCTTCCGAGAAGCAGGAAAATGTGAAACGAGATGTATGTCCAGACACAACATGTCCATGTGTCATCTTAAATGTTTTGAGAGGATGCCATTTCAGTCCTGTGCTTTCAAAATAGTATTTTCAAATTCCGCTAAAGGCCTGGATAAAATGTGTTCAATTCAAATTGTGGAGCTTCCCTAAAAGTATGCGAAGTATGCCAACAGAGGGGGAGTACAATAATTATTTTGCAGCCAAGCTCCCTGTTCATAATTCACATGCAAAATACTGCCTGATCCCAATTAGCTTGAGCTTGTTTTTGCTTTTCTTTGTGTGTTGCCTCCTGCCCACCTTCCTGGGGCTCCTCCTTCTGGGTTATTTGTTCAGACTTCGCTCCAGACACACCACTGTGATTTCCTTCTTAATAAACACTATCCAGTGAGGAGCCGGGAACAATGAGAAGCACCTGCACTCCATTATAACTTCCCATCCCACCCACCAGCGCCGAGCTATGAATAAGCGGGTGCCACCAGTCCAGGAATAGTAACAGCACTTTCCCACAAACACACTATCATAAAACTTCAGCTAACATGAAGGCCAAAGTGCCCCACTGCCCTATTGTTACAAACACGGGAGGAATACCACTTGGACAGCCAAATGTCTGCCGTCTGTCTGCGGCAGTGACTGAGCCATGGGTGGGGCCGTGGATGGTCCATTCCACGCTAGGAAACAGCTGGACATTCCTGGAACCTTAGGAGGGGGTTGCTAATTAGTGACAGTCCTGAGCCAGGCACAGGAGTAGCAAGGGAAAGAGCACGGTGCTCAGAGGCACGAATCACGCACTTGGGCTCCGTTCCATTCACAGAAGCTCCTCGCGAGTGCCTACTGTATACACGCAGGTGGTGTGTCAGGGCTGACACCCCGGGGAAAAGCAGGCTGAGGCTCCGGCCCTCATGGAGCTCATCATCCAGCCACACCTGGGCAGTGCCACGTTGGGAAAGATGCCTGAGGTCGCCGAGTCTCCGTTCCCTCTGTGGGCAGGCAAGCCTCCTCCCCTAGTTCTCAGAGTGAGGGTTCTCATCGCCTCTCACTGCTGAAAGCAGGGAGTGAGCTGCTGATGCCGTAGGGATGATGATCGCCATTGCTTTTTTGTGTCCCCCCATTTCCCCCTAAAGCATTTATCACCTATAAAGGGAAAGATGGCGACCTTACAGTGGAGAACGCAGCAAACATCATGTTAACCAGTCACGATGAGTACTTCCGGCAAGAACACACACACACACACACACACACACACACACATACACACACACACAGAAAGTTAGTTCCTTGATAAGAGGCACCAAGAAGGAAATAACATCAATTCTAGGCTACTCTATTTCTTAAGTGCCGTGTGTTGTGGTAAAATATGCAAAACATGCAATGTGCCATCGTAGCCATTTTCAAGTGCGCAATGCAGGGGCGTTCGCTTCATTCGTCACCATCACTTCCAAACTCACGCATTGCCCCAAAGAGGACAGGAACTGCGTGGGACACATATCTGCGCTTCCCCCAGAGGAGTTTGGACCGCCTGAGGAAGCTTCCCTCTGGGGATCCCTGCTTCCACTCCAAATGCTCCATCCTTCACTCACTGCTCAACACAGCAGCCCGCGATCCTCTGGAGAGGTAAACCAGCTCTGGTGACTTCCCTGCTCCCAGACCTCCTCAAGATTTCCTGTCTCTCTTAGTGCACACTCTGGCCAAATGCCAGTTTTCAAGCACCCTGCCGTCTCTTTATTTATCCACAGCCACTAGGTTGCAGCTGTTTGCAATTTTTTTTTTGCTTTTTCTTATTCTTGACCTCAGGGCCTTTGCACTTGCTATTCCTCCTGCCTAGAATGTGCTGCTGCCAATCCTCCAGTCCTTCTGGTGTCTGTTCAATGTCACCTTTCCAGAGAGGCCTCCCTTAAAAGCTCTATCAATCAGCACACCTGATACTGCTCATCCTCCTCACCCTGCTTATTTCCCCACAGCACTCAGGAGCATCTGTCCAGGCTATCAACAGACTACCCACCAGTGCCAAACCCAGCTGCCACTGCCCCGCTGGGGGCCAAGGGATGGTCTTCCTTTCCAGCAGGCACCATGTCCAGCTTTGCCAGTAGAGGGCACCGGAGGGACACCGCTGGCCTCAGTGTCTGGGGTGACACTGTTTCAGAGGACACCTCCCTACAGGCAACTCACCCACACCCTCAGAGGGAGACATCCCAGCACTCCACCCCTGCTGCAGATTTCTGATGCCTTCCATGGTAGGGCATCTCCCGCAGACATCTTTTCCGGCACTAAAGATAGCAGTTTCCCTGTGACTCCCCCACCTCTACAGGCCTCAGTGAAAACTGCCACGCACTGGACCATGGCCTGGTCTAGACCTAGTCCTGGCAAGTAGGACACTCCACCTGCTCCTTCCTAGGTTGTACCCTCAACCCTCAACTGTCAATTCTTTGACATTATTTACTCCTTAGCAACCAACACCCCACTGTTGGGGATAATTCTTAATAGCAAAATTGCTCATTAAGGTTACTCTATAGTTTCTGTTTCCTAACTGGATTCTGATCGATGCAGTCACTAACACATTAGAAACAGGTAAATAAATAGGGGTTGGGGGATATATATGTTAATTATCCATTTTATCCTTAACCTTCACAGAATGCAAGCAAGGTATTTGCTTTGTTTACTACTATGTCTCCAGTGGCAAGGATATATGCTTGACACATAGGCGCTGAAGGAAGGAATAAAGCAAGGAAGGAAGGAAGGAAGGAAGGAAGGAAGGAAGGAAGGAAGGAAGGAAGAGAGGAAGAGAGGAAGGAAAGAAAGATGAAAGGAAGAAAAGAGGGAAGGAACTAGCAAAAAGAACAGAGGGAGGTAGGATGGATGGATGGATGACAGAAAGATGGGTGGATGGATGGATGGATGGACGGATGGATGGATGGATGGATGGCGAACCCCAGCTCCCAGGTGCCGCTTGATGGCCTGTGACAGCACCTGGTGACCTGATGTGCAGCAAGAATTTGTGAAACATTCATTCATCTCTTCATAGTCCTTACATTACTTCCACTCAGCCTTCTTATCCCTCTGCCAGTTTGCTTGTATGTGAAAATATCTCACCATCAAATGCTAGAGCCTGAAGATGAAGTCTAGCCCTGTGGCTCTCTTTAAAAGCATTACCCAGGAGGAAAGCTCCTTTGGACCCACACTGGGTCCACTTTTGTGATCGAAACAGAGTGGAAACCACCTGCCCACTGTGCCACGCTGCTTGTAGAAAGTGGCAGAGGTGGGGCAAGCCCTCCTTTCTCTGCCATGGGAAAGCCCTAGTTTCTGGTGAGAATATTCACTTTCTCAGTGTTAGAAAGGCCTACCAGCAAGCTGTGAAATGAGCATGTCGTGAAGGTATAAAACACACCTGATACACACCTGACAATTAAAGTGTTCATCAACTAGAGTGATAGACTACATTCCAATCTACTGAGTTGATTTCAGACCTTCACAGAATTACAAAGAAAATCTATTTGGAGAACAGAAAGCTCTAAAATACATACGTATGTATGTATGTATGTATTTCTCCTGTATCATTTCTGGCTTGCTAGAGATTTTCTTTTTCTTCAACTTTATTTTCTTTTAAATTAAGGCCTAGTTCCTTTAGAATCATGCTGGCCATACTTGGCTCCTTACAAAATAAACCAAAAAGAAAGCTACAAAATCCCAAAGCCACAAATTACAATTACCTAGTAAAACACATAATGAAAATATAATGCAGCTAATGGAAGAATACAAGGGTGTGTAATACAAACCTCCCGATGTAAATAACAACTGTCTATTTCAATTACTGTTTTCTTTTTACCTCAAATTCTAAACAGTACCACTTAACACAGTCAAAATTTATGGTCTGGAATGTCGCCATGAACCAAAAGAAAGCAAGGGAAAAAGGCATCTGAGGGTCAAAAATGGATGGTATTTTCCCCAAAGATATACAAATAGCCAATAAGCGCCTGACAACATGCTCCACATCAACAGTCATTAAGGAAATGCAAAGCAAAGCCACAATGAGATTCCCCTTTATTCCTTCGAGGTTGGATAAATTAAAACAAGAAAAAGTAAAAAGTAACTGGCACTGGATGTGGAGAAACTGCCGGTGGGAATAAAAAAGGATGCTGTTAGTGTTGGAAACAGTTTAGCTGGTCCTCAAAAGGCTAAACACAGAGCCATCATCTGACCCAGTAATTTCACTCCTAGCCATATTTACAAAGGTATTGAAAGCAGAGATTTGAACTGATAACAATGGTTCCAAAAACATTATACACACTAACCACAAAACAGAAGCCACCCAAGCATCCATCAGTAGATGAATGGATAACCATGGCATATAGGAAATATAGCAGCATAAAAAGGAATGATATTTTGATATATGCTGCAACATGAGTAGAGTTTGAAGACTTATGCTAAGTGAAATAAACTGGACCCAAAGTACAAGTATTGTGTGACTCCACTTACATGAAGTACCTAGAATAGGTAAGTAAACTCAGAGAAGTAGAAAATAGAATAGAGGCTTATCAGGGATTTGGAAGTGTAAGGAAGGGGGTTATTACATAACAATCAAAGACCTGGGGATGATGAAAAGGTTTTAGGTATGCGGAAGTC
This sequence comes from Chinchilla lanigera, assembly GCF_000276665.1. NCBI lineage: Eukaryota > Metazoa > Chordata > Mammalia > Rodentia > Chinchillidae > Chinchilla > Chinchilla lanigera. The sequence continues at coordinate 1,813,924 of NW_004955522.1, read as the reverse complement.
CCATTTTCTTCATGGGGGATACATTCTAAGGCTCCCAGTGAGTGCCTGAAATGACAGAGAGCACTGAACCCTATACACAAGCACTGTGATACGTGACAGTTGAGCTGATGACTAAGTGCCTTATGGATAGGTAGCATATATAACGTGGATACACTGGACAAAGCCATGAGTCACATCCTTGGCGAGATGGAGCAGGACAGAATGAGATCCCCTCATGCTATTCAGAATGGTGTGATAGGTAAAACTTATGAATCATTTACTTCTGGAATTTTCCACTCATATTTTTAAATCACAAATGAGCAATGGTAACTGAAATCATGGTCAGCAAGAGTATAGACCACTGGGGCTCACAGATGGTGGTGATGATCTTACACTGTGAATGTATTGAATGCCATGGATTTGCACATTTTTGAATAATTAAACTGCTAAAAGCTATGTTGCATGTTTTAACACAATAAAAATAGTGCTTACAAAATCAAAACAACACAAGTTGTTTTGGTAGGTTTTTTTTTTTTATCTTTAAAATAAAAAAAAACATGGGGCTTAGACAACCTGAGCACTGAATTCCACAGGACACCTTGATAAACCCTTGTTTTGGCCCTGTTTACTTTTAGTTTCCAAACAATTCTAACAGACTTGATTGACTGGATTCCTCATCTTTGGGTATGAAGGTCCCACACTCATAAGACCTCTGCCATTTTAGTAAGTTGGCATTTTAATAAGGGAGGGATGAAGGAGAGCAAGACTTTGTGCCAGTCCTGGATAATCTGAGTCTTCCTGGTGGAATCCTTTATAGAACAGCCCAGAAACTGTCAGGCTATGCGGTATGTCTACTTTTCTGGCCCAGTCATAAAGGCCAGACGCAGACAGCGCCCATTCTATAACATCAGGGGATAATGTGTGTGCACACACAGCCTCTTAGCCACAGCTGGTGTCACAAGTGAAAGGCCTTGAAGGACCAGTCCTAGACAGGTGAAAGGTTAATGAGCTGAGGAAATTCCATGCAGAACAGCATGGTAAACACTACAGAGGTGTACCAGGTGAGCTGGCAGCCTGATCTGTGCCCTGCAGCTGGTACAATGGTACAGGTAGTGCAATCCCACTCACCTGCCCCAGGCCAGCTGTATAGGTATGTATAGTGTGAACGTCAGAGGAGGCAATAATGCCCAAGCCATGACCTAATGCAGCACAATTCAGAGTGCGGCCCTGGGAACCAGCAGCATCAGCAGAGCTAAGAGAATGGAAAAGCCATGGGCCCAGGAATCCATAAACCCTTGTTTGGATAACTCTCTACGCACTTTTGATGCCTGCTAATGTATTTTTGGGTCACACCACTGAGAAAGTTCAGGGCCTTACTATATGAGGATACCCAAGGGTTCAAGGATTGTGTCTGCATGTGGTCCTCCCAGCCTAGCTCAGGGTACAAGTCCGCCCTGATTTGACATGAAGGATTTGCTTTCTGTCCCACCCTCACCTGAAACTAACCCTGGCCCTGGTGCCTAAGCTCTGTTAGCCTTTCCCATTCAGACTAGCTCTCCAACTGGGTTTCTTGGATCCAGTCATTCTTTTGTCATACTTTTTTAAGCGTCTGGGGCTTCTGATCACCCCTTGCATCTCACAACCACTGCACACCTGCAGCAGAGAAATTTCTGCCTCCTCTGTGCCTCCCCAAGGTGCACGGCTCTCCCTGTTCCCTTCGGTTCCATTGTTCAAGACAGGACCGAAATAATAGGGTGGTTTCTTCTACAGGGCTGATGTTTGCCCTTGGTTGTGAGACTTCTCAAACTCAGTTCTGCTAGGCAGGCATTTGGGGTGTTGTCATGGGCTTTAGCCTTGATCTTTAGCTGTAACATAAGGTCCCTAAAAGCCCCATGCATACTGGAACCTCTGTCCTAAGGACACAAGGTAGATGCTCAAACACTTCCATTTGCAAGAGCAAATTCTTTAAAAACACTACGCTACCCACAGTAAAACCACTAAAACTTTGTTATGCACAAGAGCAATGAGCAATGAGGTGAGACATAGCTAGGATATTCACCGTGCTCCGGCCACTGTTCTAAGCACCTTGCAGATGTCCTCTCACAGAATCCTTACAACCTCAGGAGGTAGGTCCTGGGACACCCCCGCCCCCATTTTGCAGAAGAAAAAACTGAGCTCTTGATAACTTCCAGAAACTTGTCTGAGGTTGTCACAGACAATGTGGAGAGCCAGATATGAAAATTTGACAGCATGCTTCCAAACCAAGCCACTCGCTGACACGTAAGTAAACAGGAGAGGGATGGAAGGAGGAATGTTAAGGCAGGGGGCAGAAAGAAGGAGACACAAAGTCTACAGAGGCCAGGAGTGTTTGGGAAGGAAGCCTTCCTGACCCTCTAAACCCACTCTCAGAAGCTGCATCTTCCCAGAACATGGACTAACCTCCCCCAGGAAGAGGGGACTGCAGGCCAAGTGGGCCTGAGGAGCAGGGCTTGTGGCAATCGGGTCCTGCTGCCTTGGACAGGCTGCCTGAGAGGCACCCAAGGGCTGGGCTGGATAGCTGCTGCCCTTCTCCCCGTCCTCCCACACAACAATGCTTTCTGGTAGGAATCTGGAGCTGTTTAACAACACCAATCACATTTTGAACCAGGTGCTGGAAGACTGAAACAACATGGCGACCCAGGAACTGCTGAGTGGAGGAGAAGTGGTGCACTCTCAACAAAGAGGGGGAGATGATTGCCGCCCTGGAGCACCAGCTGATTCTACTCAGGTCACCACTTCTGGTTCCCTTGCTGCAAGTATTTCTTGTATCCTGTGCAGCTGGTGCCACTCAAGCACAGCCCGGGCAGAGGTCCAACATGCATCGTGGTACACGGAGGATGGCGGGCAGAGAGAACGGGGTGCTCTGGCACCAGGGAGCTGAGCCTGTACCATGGAATCTTTGAAAAATTTGCAGGACAGTTAGAAAGAGGAAAGCCAAGCCCACTGTGCCAAAAAACATGCTCTGGATAGGTCAGAAGTGAACTCCGGAGGAATGGGTCCAACTCAGATGGGAGAAGAGAATAAGCAAAAAGAGTTAAGGCAAAATGCATGGGTACCAAGGAATAACTTTGTTGAACAAGTGTTTCATGAGGACCCACACTGTACAAGGTCCAGTGGAAGGTCCTGAGAGTACAGTGGTGCCCAGGGAAGGCTTTGCTTCTAAGATAGCAATTGAACAGGAAAACAAAAGAACAAACAAATAAACAAAAACTAAACTATGTATATCAGGATTTAGAGAACCTGGACTTGAGAGATTGGGAACACAATCTTCTCATGTCTTTGGCCTCTAATGACACGGTAGATGCCTCTTTGGATTATGAACTCCCTGAGGTCCAAAGTTGTAGCAAGGCCTGGTACACAGCAGGTATGAGTGTGAGCTGAACAGAAATGACTAAATGCTCTGCTGAAGTACTCCAGGGAGAAAAAAAGAAAAAAAAGATGTGGAAAATTAGAACATAATTTTAATGAATGAGACTGAAAGTGCAGCACATCAAAATAAGTGGGATGCAGCTAAAGTAGTACTCAGAGAGAAATAAATAGCTTTCTAAATAAACCGTGACATACGACCGATGGTTTTCTGGCCCTTGACTATGATGCCTTCAGGAGACAGAACTGGTTTTGGAAAATGCAGTTTAATAGCCCCAGAGCCTGGAATAGTGCTTTGTCACCGGGCAGATGCTGAGGAGTTATCCACCCTGATGCAATGCAAGTATCTCGGTATGAGTCCTGCGGGTCTCCCCAGCTACATCTCTGCATTGAAGGCCGTTGCTCATCTGGTTCCCCCTGCCTAGAAAACCCTTCCCCGCCTTTTGTGGCTGCAAACTCAGCTTTCACAATTATGAAGTTGAGTGCTAGACACTGTGTGAGGTGTTCACAAGTACCACCTCGCTGACTCTGCACAAGCGGGTTCGTTATGATTTCTGACATTACAGATTTAGAAACTGAGGCCCAGAGAGGTAAGTGATTTGCCTCCCGTAGCTGGGATATGGAAGAACTGGGACTGAAAACTGGACAGAGCAAACTCAGGTCTTCTCTTCCCCATCACAGTGGATAACCGCTTTCCATTCAGCACTCAGCTCACAGCGTTCCCAGGCTAGTGTCTTCCCCTGTGAGATCCAAACACCCTACAATGGCTGCCACTACTGCATTGCCACGTCCGGGGTGGCACTCTGTGCCCTGTGTTCTGCGTTTCTGATTACAGAGCCTGGGTCTTGTGTCTCTGCAGCCTCGTCATTGGCGTCACGCAGAAAGGATGCGTACTTGACAGCTACTCGATTTGGGTTCTGGTGGGTGTGGGTGAGCAGCTCTGCTTTTACCTCTCACCAAGTCACCTGGAGCTTTCTGTTCAGCTCATGGCTTGCCAGGTCTGGGGTCAGACCTGAGCTTCTGCCTTCCTACCAAGCTCCCAGCAGATGCCAGCATTGTGGTCTTGTGGAGCAGGCCATGAGCACCAAAGGGGTAGTTGAAAGGGCAGAATTTGTACAGAGAACTACAAACTGAAGAAGTTCCTCAGTCTATGATCTTGGGAAGCTCAATTCCCCTTTCTGGGCTGTTTCTCAGTGTATAAAATGGGAACAGTGAGGTGCAGCTTTCTGGGATAGTATGGAAGGATTAAGTCAGGTGACTCCAGCAAAGATGCCAGCACAGGTTTGACACCAAATAAGAGTAATGCTTTGTTAATGTGAAACCTGAAATTTTTTCATGGTATTTATTTGTTAACTTATACTTACTGTAGATTTTCTCACACTTTTCCCAGGTTGTGTTTGCCTTCTGTGTATAATTGACTCCCTTACATACGGGGTAGGGGGAGGGAGAGAGAGAGAATATAATGGTTTAATAGTTTAGTATTCAGTTTGTGTTATGGTTTATACCTACATGTCCCCTAAGAGCTTCCTGGGCTCATGGGTGGGGCTTTCAGAAGGTGACTGGACTACGGGGGTCATGTAGCTCACTTGCTATGGGAAGTGGGAAGTGTGGCGTGGGGCCTGGTGTGAAGGGGTGGGTCACTGTGGGTCAGCCTGGAAAGGTGCATCTCCCTTCCTGGCTCCTCCTCTCTGCTTCATGGTCCCCATGCCAGGAGCAGTTTTCCTCCCCCAAGCCCCTCTATCATGCCCCCCCAAGCCAGCCAACCATGGACTACAACCAGCCAAAATAAACCTCTTCTCCCTTAAGTTTTGGGTGTCAGGTATTTTGCCCTAGCAGTGACAGAAGTAATGAGGACAGTTCACCTACATGGGGTCAGCTTTTGCATGATTTCCCTCTCTAACTAATTTTTTCCTCCTCATACCACACAGGTTAATATCCAAACCCAAAGGAGAATGTGGCAATGCAAAGATGACCCGGTACCGCCCCAAGTGAGATCCCCCAAAGCCTATGAGGCAATCCACACCTCTTGTTAGAATGAGCAGGGTGGCTCAGATGTTATGAGAAACTTGAGTGTGTCAGGCATGCTTGAAGACCCATCTTGTCTAGACCAGTGAGAGTCCTGAGGTCAAGAAAGGCCAATCTACCACAAACCACTGAGAAACATGGGGTTAGCAGAGAAGACACAGAAAAGTGACAGGAGGACCACAGGTTAGGCAAACACAAATTTCTCCCCAGGGACCCAAAATGTGAGCCAATCTGGGAGCTGAGAAGCATGGAACAAGTAAACAAAATTAAGCAGAAAACCTAAAGGCTAAAGACTTCTCTGAGACTCACTGTGCCTTTTAAATTTGTGGGTAAATGGGCCAAGAAAATACAAATAGATTAATAGAGAGAAGCAGATCAAACTTCTCTGGGGCTCTTTATTCTGACATGTTGTGCTAAAGGTCCACTACAAAAGTGAGCTGATAACAAACAAGACTGGTAACCTTTTTTGGGAACAGAAAAGAAAATGTATTGCTGGTTGTCATAAAAATAGGATAAGAAACAATCCGATATTGCCATTAGCTTGTAATATTCTCCACACGCTGAAGATATTTGATCACAAAGGGTCTCTTGCTCAGTGGCAGGACAACTGCATGCCTCAGAACCAGGAGCCGAGATTGCTCTCTGTCCCAGACCCTAGGATTTTTTTTTTTTTTTTTGATGGAAGAAAAGGGCAAGCAGCTGTTCCTAAAGGGAAAGTGCAGACACAAATCTCCCAGGCCCCTGGAGCCATCTCGTCCTGACTGTGCTTGGGCGAGCATAGGTTTGAGGACTGTGTTAGGATGAATAAAGCCCTTTCCCAAAGACGTTCACATCTAAGTCCCCAGAACCTGCAACTATATTACCATTCACAACCAAGGCACCTGCAGGTACAAGGTAAGGACCTTGTGATGTGGGCCATCCTGGATTACACAGGGGGATGAAGGTAGGTGCCTGCGTTCCAGTAAGAGGGAAACAACAGGGTCAGAGTCACAGAAGGAGATGGGATGATGGGAGCAAGGGTTGGAGTAACGTGGCCACAAGCCAAGAAACGCTAGTGTCCTCTAGAATTTAGAGGATGCAAAGAATAGATCTCTCCAAGAGAACCTCCAGAAGGAACCATTCTTGCTGACATCAACACTGTTGGATTGTGGCTTCCAAAACCATAAGAAAATTAATCTGTGATATTTTCAGCCAACAAATCTGGGCTACTTTTTTAAGACAGCAAGAGGAAACTATTACAGGGATCATGCAGTCTAGGGTCAAATTTCAGCCCTGCCTCTTCCAAATGGAAGATTATGGACCTGTGGTCTAACATCCTTCAGTTTCCATTCCCTTGTCCTCAACTGGGAATTCTGTACATAGTATGGATTCATTGAGGAGTTAAATTAACACCCGATACATGAGTAGGTTCACCCATTGCTCTGCGATGATACTGTATATCAAGAGACTTGAACAATAAAACCAAAAGGCTCTTTGGCTTAGTTTACCTTCACAGGCTCCACCCTCAATAGCAGTGCAGGAGGAGGACACAGAGAGAGGTAAGAATAGAAAATGATACTATCTTTGGGAACAGAAGAGGATATTTTCTATGCTCTGCCTGGCTCGTTATAGGCAGCTGGCACATGCTGAGGAACTCTTTTTTTATTGAGCTCGTTGGCACCTTGTTTTCCTGCCATGCCCACCTTCAGAATACCTCTGTGTTCATCTTCAGTGGGTCCTTGGGTGATCGGCATGTTCTAACACTTCTCCATGTAATCTCCTCTTAACCCCCAATCTGTATCAGGTATGGCTTCATTGGAGAAAGTGTTTGGACCAGCCAGGAAGCTTCTGTATGCAAACATATATCACCCATACTCTCTTACATCAAAGTGGGAAGGTACTGACCTAGAGGAGGGGCTGGTCTAGCCTCCTGCTACAGACCACAGGAGCTAAGATGCAATAACTCTGAACTAAGGTCTTTGCTATTGTCTGCAAAAGTTTCTTCTCCCCCTCCCCTTCTCCTCCCCCTTCCCTTTCCTTTCTGTTTCCCTTCCTCCTCCTCCTCCTCCTCCTCCTCCTCCTCCTCCTCCTGCTGCTGCCCTTCTTCTCCTCCTCCTCCTCCTCCTCCTGCCCTTCTTCTCCTTCTTTTTCCTTTTTAAAACATAGAATGTGGACCTGGGAAGAAGATTCTTCCCTCAGACTTGAACAAAAAATCTTCACATACTTCATGATGCAAACAGGGCAACTGAGATAGATCTTTTTTATCGTGAATGCCATTGGCTTACATATATCATCGCCATGGAGCCGCTCAACAATCTAATAAGTGTATATTATTGTCTTCACTTACCAGTGGGCTCAGAGAGGTCAACTACCTTACTCAGAGTCCTTCAGTGAGGAGAAAGACAGGATTTGCACCAAAGCCAGAGCTCTTAACCTCCATGCAAGAGAACAAGGAAAAACAAGATAACAAACATCGTGACTAATGGTTTCTGCCATGCAGATCTGTAGAGGTGGTGATGGAATGATGCTAACAAGGCAAAGGACACAGGTGTCACAAAAAAAAAAAAAAAACCACGTGAAGAGAGCTTCCAATCTAAGGCTAAAGATGATGTGCCTAACCATCCTGTGCTTGGCTTCCATGTTAAATAATCTTGGTGAGATAGTTACTTCCTTTGTCTTGCTTGATGCTTCTGATTGGACATAACCTTGCTTTGATTTTAGTTTACTTTACCATCACCCTAGGAGTTGCTAATCTCCTAATCTTTTAAAGAGAGGAAAAACCTTAGGCTCACACTCTTTGCTGGCTCTAACAACTTCTTGGAATAATATGGTTCTATTTTCACAGCATGTAGTTTTACCCACATCTATTTTTGGTGAATCATATTTATCTTCGATAATGGAGACAGAAAGCTTCCTTTTAAAACAAAGTTAATAAATCTATGAATTGATTTCAGGAAAAATCTCAATATTAATAGAATCTTAAAAGGTTTTAAATATTAATTAAATAATAAGAGTACATAGTGAGGGTGGAAGATTGACAGAAGTTTGGAAAGGACCACCCTGCCCAATTCCACAGAAGGTCAGTGCTGAGGGCTGAATGTCTGTGACCACATGAGGTCATATGATGAAACCCTAATCCCCATGGTGATGACATCAGCAGGTAGAGCCTTGGAAAGGTGGTTAGGGCATGAGATAGATCAGTGCCTGTTAGGAAGAGGTGATCCGGGTATGGTGACACATACCTGTAATTCCAGCATGCTGGAGGCTGAGACAGGATCAAACATTTGAGCTCAGCCTGGGCCTTTTAGCAAGGACCTGCCTCAAAAATTATATATATATATTTGTACAATGACCCTGGGATCAATTCCCTGTACAGGAAGGAAGGAAGGAGAGAAGGGAAGGGAAGGAAAGAGAAGGGAAGAAAAGGGAAGGGAAGGGAAGGGAAGGGAAGGGAAGGGAAGGGAAGGGAAAGGGAAAGGGAAAGGAAAAAAACCATGCAGCAGAGCTGAGATGGTCTTTTTCTCTGCCATGTAAGGACTCAGCAAGGAGGCAACTATATGGAAACCAAGAAGACAGCCTTTCACCAAGAACTTGACCATGTTGACACCCAGATCTCAGTCTTGTAGCATTCAGAATTGTGTGGAATGAAGGTTTCCTATTTCAGCCTTTCAAAATAAGGTATTTTTGTTACAGCAGCAGTCCAAGCTACTACAGTCAGCTATATTAAAGGCTGTGCTGGTCATGAAATTATCTGTGCTCTCTTTCATGGAACAGGATGGTATCAGAGACATCATCACACAAAAGGTTTCCAGAGCTGCTCTGAGGACCACTGCCCACATTGTGATCCACAAGGTGAGTCATGCCCACACCACTGGCACCTTCTGTTTTTATAGCCACCCTTTAGACCCTTTTAGATAATGAGAGTGATCCAGAATCATCAAGGCTGCATTATGTACTCTGAAAAGCCAGGGAAACAAAGGGTATATCTCAGGAAAATTAAACTAAAATAAATGTAAACATTTATATATATAGTACTTTTGAAGGATTAACCCAACTGTTTGTTAATAGTAAAACTCCAACTACTTGTAAAATTCAGGAACCTCAATGAGCTCAGGCAGCTATGGTCCTGGCTGGTCTCTGCACACTAACACATCACACCACACACAGAAGTTCAACAGTCAGCAGCAGTGTCTGAGGTGAGATCACCCTTGCCAAAGCAAACCTTATTGTACATAGAGGAGAATGTAACGAATGTAGCAATTTACTTGCTTTAAGTAATGCTGAGCAATTAGGCAATTAGTAGTTTAGACTCTAAAAAAGCAGTTAAGAATTATTTTCCAAAATTTATTCCATTAGTATCTATTGGTACAAAGAAATTATCCCAAAACCGGGTGGATAGCAACAATAATAAATGTGTACAATTTCACAGTCTCTGTGAGCATCTGAGCTTAGCAATTCTGATTTAGGGTCTCCAGTACAGGGCCTACAAAACTTGTCACAAGGCCGCAGTCACCTAGGGCTTAACTGGGAGAATCTTGTTTCCAAGATGGCACCCAGGCATGGCTACTGGCCACAGGCCTCAGTTCCCCCCACGGGGATGCTTGAGCATCCACACAAGATGGCTGATGGCTTTTCCTGGAGTGAGGCACACAAGACCAAGGAATGCAGAACCTCCTTGTCTCTGGCAGTAGCTTAGCCCCAGACGTTACAAGCTTGGACTTCAGTGTTCTGTATGGGAGAAGACCACCTTGAGATGTGACTAAGGACTGCAAATCATGGGAGCCACATTCTCCCACTTCTATTAGATTCTTCGCCTAGTACCTTAAAGCCAGGGACAGTAGCTATTCAATTGTAGTTTAATGGAAAAAATGAATGAACAATCAGGGTGAAAGGGAGAGGTGTTAAAATACTAAAATTTACCCAATCAGTACAGAGTGCCAGTAACTAAGGAAACTCACACATCTTTCTCAGAACACTAAAAATAATTTCTTCCTCCAGCCTCTCTCTCTTATATTTGGCCGTGTGTTTTGGCTAAAATCCATCTTCTAATGGTCTAAGGTAAACTATTGCCTAACTAATCTTTTTTTAGAATCCCAGACTGTGTAAACTTTCGGGCTTCCTGAATTATGTCTGAGAGTCCTCTGGAGTTCTGTCCTTTCTCAACTGCCTTCACTCTGGCTCCCGTAGCTGCTCATTCTATTGATTTTGGGGTTCTAAATCCACTTTAAACAAACCCAGTTTTGAAAACTGCAAACATGACACGTACTTTGCTACTTTCAGCAACAGGGACAACTGGAAAGGGAGAAAAACTGAGTATGTCCGATATCTCTATTTGTCAAAGGTAGTTCATGCGGTAAGTCCAAGTTTTCTAAGATCCATACCCCTACGTCCTCCTTCTCCTTACCGCCATTCTTTCTTTTTTTCCAATAGAGGTCTTTAGATGGGGTTAGTGCTGAGACTTCTCAGGCTCAAGGGCTTACAAGTTAGACTTCTCCTCCCTGGGCTACACTGTTGCACAATCTATAAACTACTATCATAACAGTGGTCACTGGTGGCCAGGAAGAGTGAAGGGAGGGATAATAGGGGAGGCCTGGATAAAAATTAGCAAAATGAGCTCCACAGGAGGAATGTCCCACATCACTGCAGGGTAGCTGTAGTTCACAGTAACATAATACAAATTTAAAAAAAAACAAAAACTTAAGCGAAGAGTTCAAAATTTCCCAACACAAAAATACGACAAGTGTTTAAGGAGATGAAAAATGCTAATTATCCTGATTTGGTCATTATGTATTCTACTTATATATCAAATTATTCACTGTACCCTATAAATATGTACAATTATGCATCAGTTAATACATAAGAAATGCATTTTTTAAAGTGCTACCAGTGTTTCACAGACCTACAATACGCAAGAAAACAGTTATCCTTGGGGTGTGTTTTCGCCGTCATTCAGAACAATCCTATGATACTGTCACAACTGTTAGTATGACTAGTGCACAGAGGAGGGCTCGGCTGGTAACTTGAGGACCTGAGGCTACTGAACTGTGGAAGTGGGACTGGACCAGGGATGTTTGTCAGTTGTCTCCATGCTGGTTTTTAGGGATGACACTGAACATATTTAACAGTTGTCATTGACCAACCTGAATGGTCACTGTAACGTCCATAGAACCTCCCGTCCCCCTCCGTACGAGTAATATTTCTTCAGAGGATCCAGTGCTCAGGAATCCCAGTGGCATGTGGGCCACGTGAGGGACTCCGGGCAGGACTGTTTACCAAATAAGGTGGAGGGATTTGACATAACACTAGTAACATCAGTACCTGGTAGCTACTTATAGAAAAGCATCCTTATTCCTTCCACATCATCAGGAACCTTTAAAATAGTATCATGAGGCTCCACCGTCCTCAAACAGAAAAGAACACAGTCTAGGAGAATAGCAACAAGGCCTGCTTTATCCAAGTTGTGGGCCAGTTAATGCATTCTTTATCATCTGCAAATGTCTAACACACTCTGTCCAACTCCTGTGATCAAGACCTTTAAGAAGAGGCCTTCTTCTTACCTGAGTATTCATTGATAGTATAAATAAATAGTATAAGGGCCAGGGATTTAGCTCAGTGGTGCAGCGTCTGCCTGGCAAGCAGAAGGTGTTGAGTTCAATTCCGGTATAAATAAATAAATAAATAAATAAATAAATAGTATAAACACCTTGTGGATGGTATCCCCTTGCCCAGGCAGGGCACTAGCCCCAGCAGACAGCAGACCCTGTAGGACACAGCACAGACTCCAAATCTTTGCCCACTGGCTGTGGTAGTGCAGCTCCTCGTCATTACCACACAAATCATAAGAAAGGGCTGCAGAGGTCTTCTCATCTATAGGGTCAAACATGCATGACAAGATATCTTCTTTCCTTATTTCAAAAACCATAACCAAAGCAGTGAATTTATTTTCATTGACATAGTACCTGCTAATTAGAACACCTATTTTTCATGCTTTTTGACACAACTAAAAAGTCCAAAACCTGGAACTTCTGACAGTATGAAAAACTAAACTTCTCTTCAATAAACATCATTTGTTTGTCTTAAGGAGAGAAACCTTAACAATACAGAATTTAAGAAGAGAGGGGAAAGAAGTTAAAACGTGTTAAGAGTATTTTTTTTTTTTTTGCGGTACTGGGGATCAAACTCATAACCTCATGCTTTCCAGGCAGGTGCTTACGCCACTGAGCTATATCCCCAGCCCTTAAGAGTATTTTGGATTTTGAATTTTGTACCAGGTTCTTCCAAACACTGATGTAGGAACTTGTAATGACTTCGTCCTTTACCCATGTGATAACTGTGACATGGCTGCCCATTCGGGATGTTGGTTTTGGTTGCCTGCATTCAGCCTGCCTGCAGCCTCCTAGAAATCCACAGAGCATTGTCCTTGACTTTGCAGATAAGGGAACCCAGAGCAGCAGGACAGGAAGTGGGACATACAGAGCTACGTCCTCAGTGAGTGAAGGAAGGGAGGACAGCTTTCCAACTCCCTCTCCAGAGAGAGCTGCCACACAGTAAAAGAGAAATGCCTAGCCAAATCCATTTGTAATTGGAGTCTAATAATACTTAGCAATTCCCTATGGGATAAGCCTAGAAAAAATTACGAGAGTAATTGCAAGGGTTCACATTAATGTCAATTTAATAATCATCCTCTTTGGCACGTCTGTCTTTGGAGATGGGTAAGTTGGACTGAATTACATGGACTTCTTCTGTCTTTGTATAAGTCTTATGACCTTGGGAGAGTCCCTTCCACTCCATTCTTAAGTTTTATTGTCTGTAAGAAGGAGGATACAACTAGGAAAACTTTGCAATAATACTTCCTGCAATTAAGACAATTCAGAAATGTCTTGAAAAGGGGAGGTAGATGGCTCCTAAAACCCCAATGTTCCTCTTGCTCATTCTTTCTGTATCAGACTGGTAAAATCACAACCATCCAACAAGGAGATGTCAGAAATCATTACCCTATCACCTGGAAGAACCAGGTAGGCAAAGGACCTAGAATTCTCCCTATTGACATTTAAACTGACATAGGCAGTTACCATTAGGTGGGGCCAAGATAAACTGGGACCAAGACAGATTTGCAAGAGGAATCTTCATTCCTAGAATTCTTGAATAGCTAGGTAAGTTGGCTTGCCAGGTCACTTAACTAATTATGTGAGTGAATTTATTGGATGCTACTATCTCATAAAGTTGTCCTGAACATTAAACAAGACAGTGCATATAAAGCCTTTAGCACACAGTAAGTATACTATAAATGTTAAGTAAGATGATTATTGTCATGGTCAAACAGAAGACAAATATGTTTATCTTAGAGATTTTTACCATGATGTAGGAGTGGTTTTAGAAATCGGCAGAATGTGTTAGCTGAAATATGTTAGATATTTGACTATTTTTGTTTTAACCTGATCTCCTTTAATGCTTATAGAAAAATATAACATCTATTGATATTTCAAGTCATTCAGTCACTTAAAGGAATATTTTCATGAATGTCTCCAAACGGGCCCCTCAATGGTAGATGTTATATGACAGATATTTGGGTTTCTTTGATGGATCAATATGTCTGACTGGTAACACTTGATTTGTTTTCAATAACCAAGGTCGGAATTCATGTTCATTTCCTTGAGTGAATTCTCCGCCCTTTCTTCCTTCCTCTCCCTCAGAACCATTTTAAAGAAAAATGCTGATGCTCAGAGGCAGTATTGTGGCTGCTTGCTTTGATGTACAGAAGCAAAGAGGAAACATAGATTACTCATTTTCATTTGCTTCTCACTCTGAAATACATGGATTTTTCATGTCTATCTATCTATCTATCTATCTATCTATCTATCATCTATCTAATCTGTTAATTATCTATCTAGTGGCACTGGAATTTGAATCCAGCCAGGACCTTTGCACTGAGCTAGATCTTCAGCCCTTTTTAAAAATTTTGTGACATAGTCCCAGTAAGTTGTCTAGACCTGGTTTAAACTTGCAGTTCTCCTGTCTCAGCCTCCCAGAGTGCTAGGATTTATGCATCACCATACCCAGCTTGTTCTTTTTTTCCTTTTCAGTCATAATGTGTTGGTATGAACTAGGACTTTGTATTTTTTATCTCTGCATTATGATGTTCTTAACTTACATTTCAATATCACACCCTGTTTTTATATCTATATAAAGATAAGGCATGCATGATGACTAGCAGAATGTTTTGCTATCTTTAGCAGCTATTCAAAAATGCTGTGTCATCTTATCTTTTCATGTGACTCCTGCTTGAGTGCTTATACATATATGCATATGTATGCAGACACATATATGCATGTACAGATATGTATAAATAAACTCTTAAAATCGTGCCACTAAAAAGGTTTGTTAGTATGCATATTTTAAAATTACTGGTTTATTATAAGAATTTTGTTTCTGACTCCTAGGAAACTGAGCCAAATTTAATTTTGGATGACAGAAATAATTCATCTACGTTCCTGGTATATATTACATTTTTATTGTAATTAGCTCCTGACATATTGTTCAAAACATAAAATAAATATGTCATCTTTCATATGTACTGCTGCATTTGCTTTGAAAGGAAGTATAGTGTCAACTGTTTGGGTAACACTGTTCTGTTTTTACTTTTTCTAAGCCAACTGGGACCTTTCAATCCTCGTGGGAATTTTCTTTCCTCATCGTGCAAGTAGAAGTCCTGGTGATGGGCCCTCTCGTAGATCCTAGGAGTGACGTCGCGATGGTTATAGAAGAGTTTTGTCCCCTTCATCCTCCAGAGGAACTGAGGTTATGCACAGGAGTGAGCTGGGGACCACCTCCCCAGCATAGGTGACAGGCTTCTCTTCCTCTGTGAGGTTAATGTAACAGCTGAACTATGCAGATATACACATTCATAGAGGCGTTGCTAACTTTTTTTGTTTGTTTTCTCTTCTTTGTTTTTAAGATACTAAAAGGACTTTTGGAAATGTTTTCCACATGCTTTACTATTTCTTCCCTGGATTTGGCTTATCTGCTGTATTTACTACTGAAAGAGAAAAGAAAGAAAAAAAGGGAAAGTGAGGGAAGCAGAGGGGAGGGGAGGAAAGAAAGTTGCTTATAGTAACTGCCAAAAGTATTTGGCTTATCAATAGTAGAAGACTTGGAACGGGCTGTTTCTGGCCTTCTGTCTATTTTGAGACCCTCAAAATGAAGAAAGTCAAAGTTGGTATTAAATAAACACCCAGGATGTGGTGGTTTAGCTTGAGGTGTTAAAGAGAATGGTTTATAAAAAGCTTGGTTAAATATAGAAAGTACAGTTGCATTCCAGGTAACTAGAGATTTGAACATCCAATCCGACATTAATGAAGGCATTCCATTTGGCCCATTTTCACAGCTATATAATATATTACACCTATTTTAAGATCTGTAATTTTCCCTCCTTAGGTATTTCTCAACTAGGACAAAAAGCACTTCTTCCAGGTGAATTCATGCTTTGTTATTATCCGAATATGTATCCTTTCGTTTTTATTTTCCTCCACTAAAACAAATGAATTCTTAACTATTTTTTATTTCCCTAACATTAAGAGAAAAAACAAACAAACATTAAGTGCTACATTGAGATTTAATATTATGTGGTCAGAATCTACAACCAGATTTTGAATGTTTGGGCTCTCTCTCTGTCTCTCCTATTATTTAAATCATCATCTAATGTAAAAGTCCAAGAGGGATTTTAGAACATTTATGTTTTTAATAGGGCAGAGACTAGAGTTCTTTGGGGCTCTGTTTGCTCATCTGTGAAACAGGGGCGCTGCTTATGTGGCCTGGGCTGGCCATGGAAGCAGCGCCCTTTGCCCTCTGCACATATGTGCAAGCAATCTGGCGTGCAGAGGACCAGCCCACTGCCTTGGTCCACTCGCCCCACAGTGCCTAAGCCACACCTTGGCTCTGTGATCCCCAATTGATAATTTTAGAAAATACTTGGCTAACTCCTCTGACCCCATTGCTACAAATAAACCTGGTGGCCCCTGCTTTCCTCCAAGTTCGAATTTCACCATGGCCTGAAAAGTATAAAGATGAATTATTTGATCACAAGGAGAAATACGAGAGTGTATCAGGCTGTTTTGCAAATCAATTCTGCTCTCTCCAAAGGTGCTCTTCCCTGCATAAGATACGTGGCTTTACAAGGATTTGGGCAGCCTGTGTGTGGGTCACGTCAGAGGGCAAGGTGCATGCAGATGTAATATCACCGAGCCGTGTAATCTGAGCGTGTGTGAAAATAACTGCGGAGGGCACGTGGCAGGCTGGAGGGAACCCTCTGCCATGGGCCCCGGCAGCACCTCAAATAAGCACTTTACATAATCTCCCCTGATGATTCCTATCTGAGCTCAGTGACTTCACACAGCCACCACCTGCTAACCAGTCGGGGCTTGCTGGTGGCGGCTGCGCTGTAATAAGAGCTAGGGCCCTGGATGGGGCAAGACCCCAATCAGACCGGTGGAAAGGAGCCGAAAGGTGATCTTAACAGCCAGTGTGGCTGGAGTAAGCTCCTATTTTCTCTACCTCTGTATCTCCAGCGGGTAGCAAGAAGGAAACAGGGTAAAGGCTGCAGATAGAAATGATGAAATCATTATCCAGGAAGAGTTCATTATTTCCACCACTGGCCGATGATAATTATTTACATGTAGTCTTTTGAGCTGTTTCACAGATATTGGTGAAAAACTGTTGGTAAGTGCGTATTTATTTACCCTTCACCAAGTATGTATGAAGTAACTACTCTGTCCTAGTCTGGTATTTGTTCAACTGGGTTCTTGGGGATTCTGTGATGCATGCGGGGTGCACTGGATAAACGCTACATTTAGGCATGAAGGAGTCAGCTCTGGGAAAGGAGTTGCTGATACTGTGGCTGAATGCACCGTGTGGCGGGCATGCTCAATGCTCTCCGGTGCCGATGGACTTGGAACTTTTTGGGTGGCTGTGTGGCATGGCTGCCATGAAGGACTGGTACTGCACATGGTGGGTATCTGAGAGCCACAGGATGCCTGGTCTCAGAGGGACACAGACACCAAGAACGAGCCTGTTCTTTGACACAGGGAGAAACTGAGGGGGAGGGCGGGGCTGCCACGTGTCCTTGGTCCTGGAGCAGCCTGCGGACAGAGTGAGGAGTGGGCTCTGGGCTGTTGAGCTGGCTAAGCTGTGCACGGTACAACCACAGCACCTCCTCGGTGGCTGGAAAAGCTTGTTCTAGGAAAAAAGAGGCAGAAATGGGGGAAAAACATATACAGGAGCAACCAGTTATCTGCTGAGGGATACAATCAAAGACCCCAAGTAGAAGCCAGAGACCAGTGTAAGTACCAATCCCCATGTTAAACTTAAAGGAAGCATTTACTAGCCCCTCCTTGACATTTTCAGATTGCCAGTGTCACTGCTCTCATGCTGTGGGGCCATCACTAAGGGCAGGAAGGGTTACTTGAGAACAAGCAGAAGGACACTCCATAGTTGATCCGATAACGAGATGTCCACTAGGTGAGTAACGGGCAGGGAATACCATCCAGTGTGGGTATGCTACACAAAATGGTGAACTACATCCCCGGCAGGACAGAGCAGGATGGTGCAAGGTTTCATCCTGCTACTTCGAGTGGTATAAAACTTAAAACACACAAACACTTTGTTTCCAGAATTTCTCATTAAACATTTTTAGATCCTGGGTAATCGAAACTGGGAAATAAGGGAGGGATTATGGCAATTATTTAGAGGTAGTAGGTCTCAAAAGAAAAGAAATAGAGTCATTAGGGACATGCGGGGCTTGAATTCAAGTCTATCTCTTACTAGCTGGATGACTCAGATCATCCTCACTTAGTTTCTTCATCCTTACAGGAAGGAAGCTCATTAGGGTAAACCTATTTCATAGGGCTGTGGTGAGATGCTGAGAACATTGCCAGGAACATAATGCACACTTAAATAATGGTGATGTATTGTTGTTTCCTAAGTAAGGTGGCTAGGTAGTCAAGGCTCTTTCTTCCCAGGCAAAAGAAGCAATGGGGACAAAGACCCTGAGGCAGGTATAAGTTTGTGTCTAGGAAACAGGGAGAAGACCACAGTAGCTACAGGACATCAGGCAAGACTCTGTGTAGTATGAACTAGTGTCAGAGGAACTCAGGGGTTCAGGTCTTTAGGACATGGAGACTCTGGTAAAAAGTGGATTTCTACTCTAAGTGGACTACAAAGCCACTTGGGAGTGTATTAGTCAGCTATTACAAAAATACTACTGTGTAACAAGCAACATTAAAAAATTGCAATGGTTCACAAGAACAAATATTTATTTTCCCCACTTATTGCTCTATGTATTGATTGAGGTTTAGCTGATATTGACTTTGATTGAATTTGTTCCCAAAACATAAGTCAGCTTTAAAGAGGACAAGCTAAATCATATGAGCACATCTCAGATTTCTACTTGATTTTTGTTGGCTCATATGCCAGAAGCAAAGGAAAATCACAAGAACAAGGCTAAAAGTCCAGGAGCAAGGAAGTAAGCTCCCCTGTAGGAGGCCATGGTGATATATAGCATGGCCACATTCAAGTTTGGAGGGCACATACTATCTATGATTCCCAGGAAACTGGGTGTGAATTCACCAGATACCCAGTGTTGTTCATGACGATGAAAAGGTTAGTGTAGCCTAGGTACTCTTCCCTCAACCCTTCAGCATCAGACTCACCCTGATCCCTACTTTGGGCCCAACCCTGGTCACTTTTCTACTGGACCCTGTGTTGATGAGCAGCCAAACCACCCAGGCATCATCTCAGCTGAAAGATGCCCTGGACAAATCACTTGCTGATTTGTGTCACTTCACGATGGTGTTCCCGTCTTTGGGTCCTCAGAGTCAGCCTTTCTCCAATGCCAGTTGTGGGTGCTGACACAGTTTGGGCCTTCCCAGTAGCCTCCTTGGGTACAGTGCAGAGTTAGGCTCACGGTGGCGCAAGTCAGGGCTGGGAGGAGCAGAAAGAGAGTTTGCTTCCCTTGGCAACTTTCTGGCACATGTACATTCCTCATACATAAACACAGTGTGCTTTTCCAAACAGGATGATCTATACCAACCATTATATTATATCTGTATTGTAGCCTGCTACCCACCCTTAACTCTAGTCCTGGAACCATTTTAGGTGCAAAGCAAAGAGAGAAGGAGAAATATACGAGGGGGGTGTGGTAGTGAGGGGGTGGGTGTCTATGAAAATTTATGTGCTGAAACACAGCTGTAAAATGTTTAATGTTTCAATGAACGTTTTATGTTTACAATAAAAAATCCTCAAGCCAAGAAGGACTTTAAGACGTTGCGTTTCCAGAGCCAACGAAAAGAAGCAAAGAAAAAAGATTCACACAGAGCCCTCTCTCAGAAGTGACCCCCAAACATTAAACAATAAAAGGAGGCCCTTCCACAAGACGTGTTTTAGTACGCAGCTCCATAACAAGTGGGAAGGGATATAGCTGCCATGTCACAAGGGGACACCAGCTGTAAGAATGAAAAATATGCTCATGTTTTGCAAAGTCAGGTAAGCATGGTGTGAAGCCTTGGACCTTCAGGCTTTGGAGGGAGAAGAGGAGGGAGCAGGAAGATGCCCCGCTCAACCAGATGCCTGATGGGAGAGTTGAATGGGATCAGTCAGGCCTCCCGCAGGAAGCACTGTCAAGGGCTCCAGGCTGAGCTCTTTGCAGAAGGAGCCTGGCGGAAGGGCCTTGGCTTTGACAGCAGACTCAAGTTCAAATTCAAATTCTACTTCAAAGTTGAAGGAGGCCTTTGGCCTCTGGGAGCCCGGTTTCTTCGTCAATCTAATGTACGTGGGAGAAACACTGGGGCAGCCTGAACCCGGTAAAGGGATGTGGCAGGAAACGGCATCTGCTGATGCTCTGAAGCATTTGCGGGTTTTGCTCTTCTTTGCTTAACTGATATTTTAGTCAAGTCACCTTGGGGGTTTCAGGCCGAGAAGCCAGTTTTGCTTTCATCTCCTTTGCTATTAACATCCTCCATGTTGTTTCAGAAAGCAGGAGAGCAGTGTGGCCCACATGCCCTTCCTAACCTGGTCTGTTCTTGCTTCTCGCTCATACAACGCACATGCAGCTATTCAGAAAGAAGAATAAACAAAAGCCCTAAAATGACGTGCAGCTTCTCAGACACAGTCTGCAGCTTCTGAGCCCAGGTCTCTCCCAGGTTCCGTTCCTTCTCCTTACTGAGTCCTTCTCCACCCACCCGCTTCTTTCAGCAAGTTCCTGCTCAGCCCTCAAAGCTCCATCCAAGCAGCACCTTCACAGAACTCAGCTGTGTGGGAAGATGCACTCGGGCTTGGACAGCATGGACTACTGCTGTGAGCTGTGTGCTCATCGCGCCCGTCAGAGGCACTGCTTGCATTTCCAGTTCCTCCTCTAAACAGCGCCTCCTGAGGGTAGGCACCGAGTCTTCTTGTAAGTCCTGTAGGTGGAACACGGCATGGTTAAGGCAGATCCCCAGGAAAACATGCTGGTGAATGAATGAAGGAAGGAAGGAAGACATAAATGGCAGAAAGCACCACATCCTCTCTGTGATGGTGGATGATGGCTGGCTGGCCTCAAGAGGCAAACAGGGCCATGGTGCCTCTCCTAATCCCGTAACCATCATTTGCACCCTGGGCGATGCGACCACTTGCTCTTCTGTGTAGCAATGGTGGTCCTGGTTTGCTGGGCTAGGAACCAATAGGAAGGCTGGCGCTGGCACTGCTGCTCAGAGAAGGAGCCTTCATACTGCTGCAGCCCAGCAGAGAGCCCTGCCAGGACTCTGCCGGTGCAGAGGTGGGTGTTTGCTCCTGCGGCTCATGAGAGTACTTCTTGTCCATGAATCTGCAGCCCAGCTCCCTCTGGGAAGTAGGGTGCAGACTGAGGGGCGGAAGCCCGAGGCAGGGAGGACACCCGTTCTCCGCCCAGACTGTGGCCTTTTCCTTCTTTTTGAGGAGGTCCAGGAAGCGGTCATGGTCTTAACTGGACACCGTGCTTGGAGCCCCCTGGCTCTCACCATGACAGTCACTGTGGCTGCTCTCTGGGCAGTTTCAATGAATCCCCATAGAGCTTTACAGGCACGAGAGACGCCAGGGAGGTGAAGAATGGAAACTCACATGCTGGACAGAAGTGAAAACAAAACCATGTCACGAGCCCCATGTGAACTGAAACCACACGGCGAGTGCTGTGACTCCGCAGACATAAACTGTTTACTCCTGATGAGGCACCACCACTTCCAGGGTGATGCTGAGAGAGAAAAAAGCCCATCTGAGGAAGTTTCCTCTTGGTGTCCTGGGACTGCTGTCCTCTCCTCCCACTAGACATGCCTTCATGTGAATAGGCGGAAAGGAACATCTGTAGAGCACCTACTGTATACCAGAGGCTCGGCTTGCCACCAGTGGTATGCATTCCCACTGGGTGTGCAGAATGACTGGTACCGAGACTGACATCACCTCCAGTTACCCTGGGGAACCAGAAACCAGAGAGCTTCCTCCAGCAAGGTGGCCTCTGGAGTCTCCTCCTGCCACATGTCCCCAGAGGGCACAGCAGCAGGTCTGAGTGGTCACCTGAGTCTAAGATTTCCTGTTCTCCCTGTGGCCTGCAGAAACACTTTGATGATGCACCGCTATCTATAAAAATAAATTTCATCACCCACTGTGTTAGTCAGCTTTCCAATACTATAAGAAATACCCAAGAGAGTCAGCTTAGAGAGAAAAGGTGTACTCTGACTTATGGTTTTAGAGACTTCCTTCAGTGCTCACCAGTGGCTTTGGGACTGTGGGCACATCACAGCGAGAGCAAGGAGCAGAACAGAACCGCTGGCCTCAGGGCTGGGAAGGGTCGTGGTCCCAACAACCCCATCAAGGCACAGCCCCAATCAGAAGATGTGAATCTAGGCTCCTTGTAAAGGTGCCATCACCTCCTAATAGAATTGTGTGCTGGGCACCATGCCCTCGGCACATGGGCATCAGAGACACACACCAAACCCTAAAACTTTCAACACTTGTACATTTACTTATCTACAAGTGATGCCTACATGGCTGGGTGTAATGTAACAAAACATTCAAAGGAATAAGAACTCAAGCAGGTTGAGAGAAAAGAGAAACGTAAAGAGAAGTTGCTATTCCCTTCCCATATCCTAGGGCAGGGGACACAGAGTTACCAGATTATAAAGCAAATACAAGCTACCCAGTTAAATATAGGACATAACTTTGCTTAAAGAACTCACTGCTTATCTGAAATTCAAAACTACAAGGGCAACTGGTATTTTTATTTGCTCAGTCTAGCAGCTCTCTTAAGGTGTCCACAAATGCTTTTTGCTGAAGGATCATAGTTAATACGCTAGGCCAATGGCAGTGAGCCCGTGGCATATGTGCCACGGTAAGCTGTTTGCATCATTAAAAACTCTAAAAGGTTCGCCATCACCGCTGTAGGCTTTGCAGGATGGATGTCTCTGCAGCAACAACTCTTCTTTTAGGCAATTCCTAAACATGAGCCTGGGTATGTTTCAATAAAACTTTATTTATAAATACAACTGGTGGAGCACGCCTAGTGGTGTGGTAGGGAGGTCACCAAGGATGTGTTGTATTTAGGAGGCCCTTGGCCTAGAAGAGACAGGGCCTGTATTTGCACAGCTTTATAATAACATGACATAGTAGAAAGATAAACTCTTGTGTTTTCCATAGGAGTTAGCAGTGGCGGCTCATGAGTAAACAAAGAATAACAATGACAACTCCTTTCATAACAAGGCAGCTGCAAGGAGTAAAAGCAGGAGGATATCGAAGAGACACAGACGCACACACACACACAAATTGTACAACCAGATATCGGCTCTGGTGGACCTGCATACGGTGTGTCAAATTAAATGCTTCCCCTGCCTCAATTACTTGCAATTCAATCGGCCAACTGGCAGCCATAACAACGCATTAACCTTTTTGCCAAATCAATTCTACCAAGTCCCCTTCCAGCAGTAAGAGAAATGAAATGGCACCCCCATGCCTGGGAGGAGGGGCACGCTCTCCACACTGCGCTCTGTGGCATCTCCATCTTCACCTGGAACTCTGAGCCCAGCCCTGCAACAAGCCACGGTCTTTCTCCTCACACAGGTGCCAGGGCCGGTTTCTGAGCCACCTCCATCCTTTCTGCAGCCTGCCAGGTGCAGGTCCAAGCCCATGGATGCTTCCAACCACGTTAACGGTGCTGCCTTCACAAATCATGTCGGTATTTGCCCTGCTCTGGATGAAGCTGCTGGACTGAACTTTCAGGAGGCTATGGGATGGGTAATTTCACATGGAAGCACAGAGGCAGAACCAGCTTTCAGAGCTGCGCTGCTGCCCTGAGCTCACACGCAGCCCCGAGCCCTTCCTCAATGCTGCCTCTTCACTTCAGGCTGATGTGTCAGGGCTTGCTTGTTTCTAAGAAGATGAGTCCTCTGAGGATGAGATGGTGCTTCGATTCAGCAGCTGGTGGCCACCTCGGGGAGCAGTGCAGAGACTGGAGGGCGTGGGGAGAAAGGAGGATCTGAGGGGAGCAGTTAGGTGGAAGAAGGTGGTAGCCATGCAGAGCACACTTCAAGGTTTACCTCCTGAGGCACTGCTGAGATGATCCGGAGAGAGTAAGTTTACTGAGGGGTGTGTGTGCACTCACATGCGTGCGTGCGTGCGTGTGTGCCTGTGTATATACAAGGGCATGATTCTCCTGTTTAGTCTGCCCTCAACTATTCAAAAACACATCTTCTGTTTCTTCCTCTGTAATAACAATCTCTTCATACCCAGCCCAGCCCTCGGCTTGCTACTGCATCTATTGTCATCCAACTCAATTCTGCAATCCTTTCCCAGCACAGAGAGGAACCAAGGACTTCTGAAAACAAGCAGACCTTATATAAATTAAGCACACCAATAATTGTAGGTGAGTGTGATCCTGATGCCCACCACAGGTAAGAGTTTAAGACAAGGTCTGGATACCAAAACCCTGTGTATTACCATCTCATTCTAATGGAGTTAAGCCAGTATCCTTCTTTGAATCACCATGAGAATAGTAGTTCAAGATCAAGCACTCACTCAGCAAACACCAAACACCTTTTATACAAGGTAATTAAGAATTCAGAGGCAAAGCCGTAGCCCCAGCTCTGAGGAGGTCAAAGTGTGACTGGAAGGTCACCAAGGATGTAGAGATTACTCTTGGCCTGCTGAAAGCATCCTGTGGTTTTTCAGACACGCAGCACCGTACCAAACCATGTACTTTATTCAGGGGACACAGGAAGTGTGGCCAACCCAGAAACATAGGTTCTAGTTGTTGACATTTGTCCCAGCATCCTGTATCCCCAGGGAGAGGAATAAACCAGCAGCAGAGGAGTGGTATTTAGGAGACGCCAGCAAGGAAAGCAAAGAAACAACACTGTTTACAGTGCACAGAAACATTATTTGGGGTGCAACTTTTTTCTGGTCCTCAGGGCAGGGGCAGTGTTTCTCTTCTGACAGGATGAGGGCAGTCCTTGTGGGACCGGACACGGCCTCTGTCCACACTGACATCGGTCGGATGGGCAGAGCCTCATCTGTCTAACTTCCCACCTGGCTCAGCTGGGAGAAGACACTGCCATGGAGGCATGAGGGTGCAGAATAAGGAACTGAGCATAATCCAAAAAGGTGAAGAATTGTTCAGGGACTAGACAAACTGGCCGCTGTTTGGAGCAAACATCCACTCATCTAATAAAAGTGAGAAAAATACGAGAGATTTGTATTATAATATGCCAATAGTCTCGAAGCAGTACAAGTCTCATTATTTCAAAATCCTCTTTACATCATGACATTTCACTGGCCAGTGGAATCCAGATTTCCATTTGTAAAGGCCAGACTCATACAGAGAGCACATCTTCACACTGCAAGTTATACATAAATACTGATTTTATGTCTAATTATTATAATAATGAGAAAGCAATCATGACGATTACTCTGTCTCACCCAGTGGCAAGGGTATGCCTCATATATAATACCAGGAAGGGGGAATTATCTATTCAGAGCCAGCAGCTCCTGGAATCTGGAAATGACTGCAGTCTCTTCTCGGTGACAACCTGCCGAACTTTTATGAGTGAGACACACACAAGGGCTTAGAAATGTCACTTTTGCCTAATAGAACTGTTTTTCAGGAAGACAGAATCAGAACCTCTAAGTTTCTGGCAGCTGGCAGCTGCCACTTAGGAGGCCGCCCCGAACTGCTTAAGGCCACACAAGCCAACCTAGCTCTGTGAGCGGAGCCCTGTTAGTTAGAACTCACACGGTCACATTGGTGTCTTTCTCTTGGGGTGGAGGATGTGGATTAAAGCAATAAATACTGATAAAGGGAAATGACTGACTGGGAATGCGTGGCCTTTGGAAAGGACAGGTGAGAGGATAGAGTGATTCAGGGACAAGCCACCCAGGATGTATTTGAGAGCTTACACGCAAACACAATGACTACCAGACCAGAGCAGGTGAGGAAGAAGAATGGGTGTCACAAAGGACGGGGACACTATTTACGATTCCTAGCTTTTATGCTGTTCCCTTCTTTTCATATAGCCCAGGAAATGTGATTACTTCCAAGCCTCTACTCATCGCTCCGCAAGCTCGCCTGTGCTCTGGCATCTGTTTTATGCTTTCTGTCACTAGGCAGTGAGGAAATGTACAGGAGACACATACAAACCATGGTGTATCCAGGGATTTGAGTGCAATCCCTTGATGAGTGTGAGACTGTGAGACACCAAAGATGTTGAGGAGGAAACAGAATTCAAGTCAGGTTATATTAGTCAGATTTCCTGTCACCAAGACACAGAGCTCAACATCCATAATTTAAGAAGGAGAGGTTTAATTTAGCTCAGAGCTTCAGGAGGTTCAGTTCATGGTCAGCTGGGTCCCAGGCAGAAACATCATGGCAGAAGGGCATGGTAGAGCAAAACTGCTAAATTCATGGCAGACAGGAGTCAGAGCAAGAGAACAGTGCCGTGGGGAAGGGCTGAGGACTGGTGCAGTAACCAAGACCACGCCTCCACGATGCACCAGACACACCCAGCAAGACGTTCTACTAATTTGCTAAGCATTGTTTAACCCCATGAAGCTGACATATCAGGATTAACAGCCACACCATTATTAGGGTAGCCCAGGAAAACAGCATGATTCCACAAGACAGCTGTCTGTGCTCTCCATGAGCAGGACAGGTCCAGGCCTGCAGACACAAACAAGGCTTGTGAATATACAGGTGCTTTAACACCTGTCAACTGAGCATAAAACCCAATGCTCAGAGGTGACATATGAATGAGCTCTGGCGTCAGAGTGCATCAAAACAGGCTATGGCCTGCGCATATCATTACATACATAGATGACAAAGTCATGCATCCCATACCATGAGGTTACATTCAGAATAATGTGTCTTTAGGTGACGTTGTTGTGCAAAGAGTGTAGAATATACTTGCAAGCCTGTAAGCTCTGAAATTCATCCTAGGCAGCTTGTCCTTGAGTCACTCTGTCCCCTTACCTGTCCTTTCCAGACACAAACTAAGACGGCTACAATGTTACTGGACCATTTAATCTAATGGAATGACCACTGCATATGCACTCCATTATTGACTAAAATATTATTCAGTGCTTAACTCTCTATATCAAACAGATATATATTTATATACATATGGTATATATACATATATAAAATTTAGTAATATACCATAATACATATTGGCTATCTTGGTCTCAATTTGCCTACAGCAAATATGGAGAATTTTCCTCAGTTTATAGTAATATAAACATAAGTAGGAGTTTCAAGTTCTGCAGAATTAAGCTGGTAACCCAGAAGAGTTGATGTGTACTTCCTGTCCAAAATAGTGAATGTTCCCTTGTAACAGCCAGCAGGCTCAACACCCAAGAAGAGCAGATATCTAAGTGCACATGTGAAGACAGGAAAGTGTTGAGGATGCTTGAGGCATTCAGGCAGGAGGAAGCAGCCTTTCTGTTTAATTCAGGCTTCTGACTTATCAGATAACAGCCATTAGGAAGGGCAATCTGCTTATTCAGGCTACCCATTTAGAGGGTAACATCCTCTGCAACAAACATGTGGGTAGCTTGTGACCCAGTCAAGTTGGCATCTAACACTGACCATTGCGGCCTCACTTACATAAAAACCCATTCTTCCCTCAAGCTCACTGAGGTCAAGAACCTGACATATGTCCCAAATGGGCACATTGCCATCCACTAGAAATGTAAACCAACAGTCTTTAAGATCAAGGATGCAAAAGGTAAATCGGTTCATTAGCATAACAAACATATGTATGAAATTTGCGTTAGGAACACCATGGGAAAGGTACTATGGTCAAACTATGTATGAAAATACTGGAGACAAATTCAGGACATCTTATAGAACAGTTAAAATTATATTCCCAAAACTCACATGGAGGGAAAATGTATTCTCTTCTCAGTTTTCTTAGAATTCTTCTACTAATGAAAAACAGGAGTCTCCTTTTGATGCTTCTTTGTCATTAATACCTAACATTCTAATTTAGAGTCATGGGCAATCCTAAGTATGTAACCAACATTTAATACCACCATTTTGTATATTTCTTTTCTTTGGAATACATGAAATATTTGAAGAATCGGTGCTAGAAAGATTTCTTAGGACTACAGTGTTGGTGTACATCTTTGAAGTCACACAATCTCTAAGAGAGTTTAGAAATTACTGGGCCAGTACCCAAAAAACACTAGACAAACTGACGACTCAATGTGAGCAGCGTGTTCTTGGCTCTAAGCTCTAACCTGAACTCTGGACTCTAACCAGGGCATATTACACCACTGTATGAAGTATCAGGCACTACCTCTAATTAATAATAGGTGACAGAATATTAGGCAAGGTCTAAGCAACCTTCAAGAGTCAGCATTTCTGGGGGGCTTTTGCAGCCTCCCCAAGCTGGTTTTACTTACAGAAACAAGCAATTTCCCACCCATGATAGCAAATGATCTCCACATTGTCTTGAATTAACAGCATACGTGTGTTGGATGCTACGGTGACATCACCACAAGCTGCCCTGCAGCTGACTTGATACTGCAAGTTCTGCTACTTTATTAATGATGACTGTTCATTATTCGGGAAGGAACAAATCTAGTGATATAAAATTTGTAATCACTGCCCATTTTCTGCATTGCCTGTCACTACTGAGTTTCCCAGGAGTATGAGTTTTCCTTTTTTGGTTTTTCGGTTTTTCTCCAGTACTGGGAATCGAACTCACAACCTTGTGCTTGCCAGGCAGGCGCTGTGCCACTGAGCTAGATCCCCAGCCCCCCAGGATTATGAGTTTATGTGGTTCCCCAACAGCACAGACTGTAGACATGCCATGAGAGACACCAAAGGAGATAGTTGTCATGACTGTTTTTCCTAAGAGATTTATTTCTCTTGGACTCATATGCATGAGTCCTAAAGAATGTCTTAGTTAAGGAGTGGTTGTGTCTTTCAGAACAAACCTGTGGATTATTATTTTCTTTCAGAAAATCCTGAAAGAAAGAGAGAAAGAAAGAAAGGAAGGAAAGAGGGCGATGGATAGAAGGGAACAAATACACTTTACTTTTTCCATACTTCTTAGTATGCCTTTTAGTGTATACTTTTTAGTATCTAGTTGGACAACATATAAGCAGATGTTTAAGAACAAAACGAAATTTTACATTCTCGTCCATGTAGTTTCATTGACAAGATGCTAGGAATACCTCAAAAATTTATTATATGGAGTAAAAAAAGAGTAACTACCCAATAGATGCACATAGCAAAGGTACCCTGTCATCTGTTATACAGGACAATTAGAAGCAGCACAGTGATCAGCCACGTGGCCGGTGGAATATGAGGGGCTGTGCTCATAGGGTGAGTGGGGTAGAGGAACCCAGGGCTGTTGGAGCTTGCTGTCTGATATCGCCCTGGAATCTGGGCGGATCCATAGCCTTGTTTCAATCCACATGAAGTCCTGTGGCTTTGGGAGTACAGTGGTCTCCCTACCCAGGGAGAAGCACTGTGTCACATGGTCAGGAATCGGAACTGTCCACTCAACCCGTCTCTGACCCCTAGCAGCTGAGCGACCTCAAGCCACACCTTTACCCTCTGATTAGTGTCCTGTGGCTGTTGCAGCCAAATACCACAAACTGGGTGCTCCGAACAGCAGCAATTTGTTCCTTCACAGTAAGGAAGCCAGAAGTCCACTCTTAAGGTATGGGCAGGGCTCCACTTCCTCCAAAGGCTCTAGGGGACTTTATATACACCTGTCTTTATGCTGGGGGGGTCCCCCATTGAACCACTATACCAGCCCCAGGCCCTGCTTTCTTGTTTTTTTTTTTTTTTTCCGGTTTTTTTTTTTTTTTTTTTTCCGGTACCGGGAATCGAACTCACGACGTCGCACTTGCCAGGCAGGCCCTGTGCCACTGAGCTAAATCCCCAGCCCCTTGCTTTCTTGTTTATGAAACTCCAATCCTCATGGTCCCCACTGTGCCCCGTTGACAAGATTAAATGAAATGATGCTCATGCAGCTTCTGTTATTCTTGTGACCTCCGTGCTACAAGGAGGAAACTAGGAAACAGGAAGGCTTAAGTGGCATTCTGAAGGTCCCACATCATATTAGCAGTTGGGCCAAGATGGAGCTGTCTTGAAAGAAAGATGATTTTCCCCCCTTAGAATCACAGGATGTGAACACTGGGAAAGACTGTGGGTTGCGTAGACCTGCAGCTGTCAAAGTGCATCAGGAGCCTGCAGCCACTTCTCCAAGATCCTTCCAGAGGCTCTCTGAGGTCCAAGCTGTTTTCATAATAACGCCAAGGTGCTATCTGATGGTCTTACTTCATTCTCTTACAATTAGTTTTCCAGCAGCCACATGATATGTGATACCGAAGAGATGCAATGCAGACATAGAGCTACAGTCTGGCTGTGTCCTAGGAAGCTGGGCCTTAAGGACATGTCCAGAGATCTGTCGCAATGCCACTCTTCTCACTATTTGTATGAAAATATGGTTATTTTTCATAGGAAAGTTATTCATGTTAACATGCAAAGGTTTACCTCTAAATAAACTAAGAACTAAGCAATTTAAATTTTTCCACTTCAATTCCTCATATGATAAATATTGATAGATATGACCCACATAATCAAAAGCTCTTCAGGGCCCAAGAAAATGCAGAGAGCGGAGTGCTGGAGTGGACTGCTGGGAAGTGAGATGCAGCAAAAGCGTGGTGTGCTTGGGATCCCCCCAGCTCTGCGCTGGCCCACTGGGGTGGGCATGGCATGGCTGACCCCTCCTGCCCAGGAAGTTCAGGCTCAGGCCAACGCCCTCTCCATTTAGCACTGCCAGCACTCTCCATTGTTACTGAGACAAACTTGACTTCAGGCAAAAAGAAGAATTCATTAGAAAGAACCATGATAGTTCCTAGCCTTGAAGGGAATGTTCTTTGCGCTACAACAGCAGCCCTAGGGAACTAGAGATCAGAACCCAAGGTTTAGGGTTCATATCTTTCCCTTCTCTTGTCTCTCTTATCTCTGTATTAATGTAATAAGCACCTGTAAAACACCTACAATGTGCTGGGGCACTTTGCTAGGTGCTTTGGCTCCAGAGACATAAGGTAAAACAAATGAAATTACACTGCTGCCCTCGAGGGTCTCTGACCGGAAAGAACAAGGGATGAGGTATGTCCAGAAAACTCTGCTCACAAATAAAACCTCATCAAACCTTTGCCACTGCTCCCCAGAAAAATGTCTTCTTGCAGTTGCAGAAAATGGATGCACAATATTTACCCAGAGCTCACAGAGTGTGATTTTCCATCCCAGGGGCGATGAGATGATTTTGATGTAAACTGAGAAGAAATTGCATGGAAATACTTTCCCAGCTCTGGGGATTTTTGTCTTTCCAGCAAAGGATGTCACATGAGCCGGGTCTGTTTCCCCAGAGTCCCTAGACCAAGGGGCGTTGACCTGCTCTACTAGGTAAAGAGAGGCAGAGAACTCTAAAATGTATCATAACGGTGAGGTTCAAGTGGTACAGTGAACCAAAATTGTCTGCCTTAACTTCTGGAAGGAGGAGAAGTATTAATTAAGGAAGAAATGAATGGTTATGCTTAGCAGTTGCTACACATTATGTCAATGAAAACTCATTTTCATAGAACACAGTGGAAGATCTAAACTGCTAGCTAATCAAAGAGATATGATCCATAGACTATATTTGATCAAGTGGGACTTTTTTCATTGCTGGTAACCAGAGGTCCCAGAAGAGGCCTTGATGAGTGATAGGCACTTGCTAAACATTTAATTACAGATTGTAAATGAAGGTGTGAGATCCAGACCTAGGGATGCTGCGGGAACTGGCTAGACTGTCACTGAAGCCATTTTTCTGTGCTTCGTGGATGGACTGAATTCATGCCCAGGGAACGAGGCTGAAGAAGTTTCCCCCATGGTTCCACAAGTCCTCACCCTCTTCTACCTGGTCTGGATAGAGGGTGTCATGGCGGTGCCAGGGGAAGAGTGGCAAAGCCACCAGGTAGATAAAGGCTAAATCCAAGAA
Organism: Chinchilla lanigera; assembly: GCF_000276665.1. Classification (NCBI taxonomy): domain Eukaryota; kingdom Metazoa; phylum Chordata; class Mammalia; order Rodentia; family Chinchillidae; genus Chinchilla; species Chinchilla lanigera. The sequence goes on along the minus strand of NW_004955522.1, from coordinate 1,781,990 downwards.
TCACCCACACAAGAACATGTGTAGAGCTGTAAATACATCCAGATTGTATCAAGGATTAAATGTGTAATCACTGAAATTTGGGGTTATCTGTTACATCAACAGCTTCTTGGATTGATACAAGAAGAAAGAGCAAGTTCTGTTTGAGCTTGGCAGAGTGGGAAAGCAAGGAGCCACCAGCAGGCTGACTCAGGGGGACCTCCAGGGGCCAGTGTAGCACACAGCCTGCTGCCATGGCCACAGTGGAGCGGGAGGAAGAGGGATGTGGAATGAGAACGAAGCAAGAAAAGCAGATTAAGCTGGAAGGAGAGAAACGTCAGTGAGTGAGGTCCACTTGGAGTGATCAGGCATTCTGCCATGTCCCTAGATCTCCTGTCTAAGTCCTCAGTAGGGAAGCCTTGATTCCAGGGACGAGAAACTGCTGGACAGTGCTGAGATTTTGCAAAAACTTCTCACATCATCCCATTATGTTCCTGCAGAGTGAATTTAGACCCTAAAGAGGAAAGTAAAGGTACCGTAGTGGCTAAAAAGGCTTGGCAATCAAGAAAATGCCCTGCTCCACTTCTACTCACAGCGGAGGGGATGAGAAGTAGTTGAATCTGCTGGGTTTCTCTTGCTTTTGTTCTTTCTTGTTTGCTCCCAAGCATCGCAGATTTAGTCTGCTATAATCCAGCTCCGTACAATCCATGGCTTCCTTACATCATTTTCTATCCCTTTTCTATCCCGTTCTCTTTCGCAATTCCTTTAACTTTTGTTCCCTCAGACACTCCTGTTAGTCCTCCTATCATATTCACCAGCTGTCAGGCCCTCGGAATCACCAGACACACAATTCAGCTCCTGCAAACATTGTGTGCTCCTGCCTCACTCTATGCAATAAAATACAATGCCAATCCCCAAGGCTGCCTCTCCGGATGCTTCCCAGGTGGCAGGAACAATGCCAAGGGCTTGCCTACTCTCCCTTTACCTCACATCTTTCACTGTTTGGTTATTTTCCCTATCTTGTAGTCCTCAGACACTTTCATGTTGCAGATGAGGAAACCGAGACCTAGAAGGCTGAGTAAATTTGTTTATAGTCACATCTGGCAAGCAGTTAAGTGCCAGGTGCAGGACTGACACCTAGAGCTGGGGACACTGCTCACCACACACTCCAGTGTCCCCTCTTGGACAGACAGGAAGCAAGCTATGCGGTGGGGGCTCTCCTCAACCTCTTCTAGGACCAGAGGTGCATGGATGTGAACCTTGTCAAGGTGTGTAAAAGAAGATATGATACCGATTTTCTTTAAATTCTCAAAATGCTATCTTTGAGGAGGGAAATGGTTTGGAATGTAATTTATTTCATAGTTTACATAAATAGCTCCATAATAGGCACAAGTAGGGAAGAGCAATCATAGATACAGCTGTTGTTCTGCAGATAGTGTGGAGATAAATGGGGATCGTTGATGTAGGATCTCCACGGGTGTCTACTTGCTCCACAGATCACTCATCTGGAGAACATGGGGCCACTTTATGTGTGGGAAAGGAGGTGGGCATCGCTGGAGTCCCCGCCACATGCACAATGGACAGCTTCTCTAACCTAGCTCCTAGAGGAACTCTGGGACGATTCTGTTGGTCACTCAACATTTCGGAAAAGCTTCAGCGACGTTAAGCTCTTTCTCTGGTCATGCAGCCAGTAAATGGCAGGATCGGGTTTCATGGCACATGCTCTTTTTTTTTCTTTTTAATAAGGAATGTTTCTAAAATGAGTGGCTCAGACTGCTCCAAACTTAGCACTTATGTTTTTTGAAGGAAAGAAAATACTTGGATTTTTTTTTTTTTCTCCCTTGAAAAACATATTGCCCAATAGCTGAATAATATCTGGCTTAAACCTCTTTAAATAATAATAATAATAATTGTTACCACTACACAGGAATTCACAAGTAAATGTAAATGGTATTCTGATATCTTTAAAGCCTAAAGAAGGAAGGGGAAATATAGCATTGCAGAGAAAGTATTCATTGTTTTCATTATGGAAAAGTACTTTTTTTTTTAGATTACCACAGAACATATCAGTTAAAGGTAATGTAGAAACCTAATGGTCTATATTATATTTATGACATTGCCAATTGTGGGACACAAATCAAGATCTTATGGAGATTATGCATGAAAAGATTTATATAAATATGAGTGTCTTTAGTGGTGCTGTCATGGCTGCCTCAATGTCCTGAATCCATTCAAAATGCTTGTCTTCCATGGTCTTTCACTCTGAAGAAGAGCCAGGTATCACAGTGCACCATATCCAGTGCATCAGGTAGGTAAGGACACACCTTAACATTTTTTAGGAGCCTGCCTTTCCATCGGATGGCACTGGTCAGCAGCACTCACTGTATTTCTGGTCATATTTTGTAAAGACACTCACGAAAGAGGACTTCCAGACTTGCATCAGAAAGTGACAAGAAAGATGGGATAGGAGCGTCCTAAGCAAGCAAGGGAGAGCATTTTGAGGGGAATTAATGGTAATATGTCTTTTACTATAATTAAAAAAAATAAACTCACACTATATTTTTTGATCAGCCCTTGTATATGTCCATGTGATCGCCAATAACATCCTTCATCACAAGGCTGATACAGTGAGGAGCTGGCAACAATAAATGCAAATGCTGAAAGGGAGGCCTCCGGGCACAGTCCTAGCAGGGTCCTTCCTGAGAGTTGTGCACCTTCAGGAATGAGCTGTGGGTTGCACTCCAGGGATGAGGATGTACTGATCTTTTGGGTAGCGTCAAATTGATTTTAACATAGCTTTATCACTCTTGCTTCCACAGATGTTTACTTTCTCCCCAAGAAATTATCGAATGTGCTTGTGGAGGAAGCCGTTCGGACACTACGTGTACAACAGAGTTGGGAAACAGCCCTGAACTCTGAAAGAGACAACAAGCAGAGACCAGTGAAAATTTATAGTGAAACCCAAGCTTGCAGAATCATAAAACTCTGGTGTTTTCTTTTATAGAGTCAGAGCCTCACATTCAATTCAAGGGTCAAGAATCTGAAACATTGGCAGACTTCCTAGGACAAATACAGTGGTCAGAAATCCTAAACATCTGGCTGCATTTCTCAAAGACATTTTATGATATAAGATCCTGAGGTGGAATGCTGGGTTCCTAAGGACTTTTCCAGAACAACAATGACATTAAGAAAAAGAAAAGAAAAAGGAAAGGGGGAAGGATATGGCATACTTTGAAATAAAATGAGGCATGAATTTTTTGTTTTGTTGTAACAGATATGGCCACTGGAAAACAAAATTTCTTGGGAGAAGAAAGAAAATAATTCAGGGAGAGCTATATACCTGTCTGCTTAGATTATTATTAAGATTCTCTCTGTCACACACACACACACACACACACACACACACACACACACACATATAATCTTCAAGTCTATCAGACAAATCACAGTGGGCCTGAAGTCATACTGCCTGGGCCTGAAAGACACATATCCATTTTCAAACACTAACAATTTAAAATTAGGACAAGCAGGAATATTGTTTGTAAGACCATGAAGCAAGAGGGAGGCATTTCAACTTGCGGAATAACAATACGATTAAATTGAAATCGTTGTTTTCAGAACACAGTCATTTTATAAAATGTACAGTAATGCTTTTATATGTAAATTATCTAAACTCAAAAAACCTTTCACTTTAAATTGAATTGAGACTAGCTTAGAGTATATACTTTGGTGAAAACGTGCTTAAAATGAATAAAACAGCAAAGTGGAAGAAATAAATATTGTGCAGAAAGTATCATAAATAAATGCTGGGGGTTTTCTTCCTTTCCTTGATTTGTTTGTTTTGTTTTGTTTTGTTTTTGATTGGTGTGCATTGTACTAAGAGAAACAGATAATGCTCCTGGCTACAAATTCATTCTTAACTTGCTGCTGTTTAAAGCTAAGTGGTATTTTCCATTTGGTAAATTATAAATGTTACTAATACACCTCAGAGGAGGAAATTACACATAAACATAAACCAGTGTAAGATAGAACAAACTAAGTTATTTGAATAAAGATGCTTATTTCAAAATGTCTTTTCAATGTGTCTGGGGAATTTCATTATTTTTTTAAAATTCATTTTTAAAATCCCTTTTCTTTCCTTCATCAAAAATACACACGTCTATCACACACTGGCATTCCATCTTGACACTATTCCTTGGATGTCTTTTAACATCTACAGACTTTTTGGGGCACGTACGACCGTCTCTCCCAAAACTGCATTCTTTCAAGGCCAGCCTGAGATCTTCTGATTTTTCTTTCCTCTGATATAACTGTGCGGCCACCATCATTTACATCGTGTCCACTGCCAGGCGCCAAGCAAGGTGCACAATATATGGTGTGCATTACTACCCCTGAACACACACATCAGAGACTAGAAAACAGGCTTTGAGAAGCAAGTGATTACCTACAACCCCACAGACCAGATAGCCTTGGACCTGAGACAACGTACATGTCATGGGTCCCATAATCTCCACCAGTACCCTTCATCTCTGCTAATGAGAATTCTGCCCGTGCATGTATTCCCACATTATGGGAACATAGTGCCTGGAACCTTACAGATATTTTTGAATGAATTAATGGTTACTCTAGCAGAACCCCGATGCCTTTTTACCAGCAGAAGAATCAGTTCTACCACCCCATTCCATTCTTCTCCTCCATCTCCATAGTCCTAACAATGTCTTTATTCATCTCTCTCCCACACGAAGCAGCAGAATAATTCTGGCATCTATTAGGGGCTAAATAAATATCTGTTACCTTAATGAATACTTCCATGATATCCAGATAGATTTCCCATCAGGAGATGAAGAGAAACACAAAGTGGATCGACAGATTAGTTTATTAGAAGACATGCTTTTCTGACTGGCTGATTAATTTTTGCAGAACATCATGTCTTCCATTCAAATGTGGAAATCAGGCAATAACTTCATATCTAGTTATAAAGTTTGATTCCAACTCTCAAGTTAGCAAAAAGCATTAAATTCATTTTTCTCCCAATACTGTAAAAGCCAATGGTAACTTTTGAGCTCTTTTTTTTTTGAACCACAATAACTCCTTTATGATGTACCCAGTGAGAGCCCCTCGTGGAGTTTTCTCCTCACTTGGAAATGTATTTAGCCTCTTTGGTACAACAGCTGCATAACTACATAATTATCTACAAATGTGCAAAATAAATACCCAAACCAATAAAAAATAATAACTTGGGCATCCATAAAAAACAGATACCATAAACAAGCAATGGCCCATACTTTCTCTATAAATAATTGTGGAGGCAAAAAGACGACCACCAAAATCCCTAATTTGACATCCCTTTCCATAATGCAAATAGCATTTGCTAGGCTAATACTATTGTGCTTTCCCAAACAAAAATGTTTTTTATTAACATTTGTCATTTAGACACCATCAAACCAACTGCATAGAGAGTGTGTCTATTTACAACAAGACACTGGGTGTTCCTTCCACTATGTTCTGCACAGGTTTCAAAGCAGCATGCAGCTTCCTATCACCAAAGAGGTGGAAAATACTAGAGATGGGGAGGAAGAATACTGCTCACCCTCATCCTCCACTAGATCCACAGCATGACCAAAAGGAGTTCTTCCTTGCAGTATCCAAACAAGAGATGAAGTCTTGTTCTTCAGTGCCTCTTTCTGGAAAATCCCTCTTTCCTTCCATTTTACATCCTCAGAATGTCTGAAGGAACTTCCACCTGACTATCAGAATCCCACTCAATTATCTCCTTCTCCAGGAAAATTTCCCTGTCCAACATCAGACCCTTCACAGCAGCACCTGTGAACACTGAACTCCTATCAATCCAAAAACTTAATATATATTTGTTGACAACGTACCACAAGCCAAGCACAGCTCAAAAGGTACTACAGATGCAGTAATGAGCAAGACAGGCAAGGAGCTCATGCTCTGTACATAAATAAATATATAGTGTAATATCAGTAAGATTATATTACATCATTTAATTATATTAGCTCAGCTTTTACATTTGCTGCAATTATGCTGTTTGCCACCATAGGCTACTAAGCTCTAAATTTCTCTGTTGGTATATTTCAATTTAGCAGATCTACTGAACTGATTCAAATGTAACCGAATTGAGAAAAAAAAAAAATACACACCCATATTTACTCATGGCATAGTTTGGGTCAAGCACAAGATCTGGGGCACAGACTAGATTGCAGCAAAGACTCTACTTTAACACAGCCTACAGCCAGTGCCTGGGTCACTCTGGTCATGGTAACTGGGATTGCCACATGATACTCATTCTTTTACATGTTTCATAGCAAATGTTACCATCTGTCTACTTCAAAAACACCTGTGGCAGGTGTTATGAGCCCCATTTGCAGCTGAGATCCTTAAAGCACCCACTATCCTCTGATCTTGGAGAAAAACGTAAGACGGCGCCTTTTGAAATTGAAAAGAAGAGGATGAACAGGAAGCTGGTGAGATCGGGTAACGGAAATCTGGCAAAGGGAAGAACTGCACCCTAGAAGGGTTGGGAATGTAAACTGAGGCCGCAGACAAGAAGGCCCTGCAGTTTGGAAAGGGACACCTTTCTCTCTGCCCTACACCTGCCAGGAAGCCTCTGTCAAGCACTCTGCGATGGTTGGGATCAGTGTCCCCCAAAGGCCCATGTGCCATTGGCTTGGTCACCCTTGCTACCCTGTGGTGCTTTGGGAGGTAGCAGAATCTTTAAGAGATGGAGCCCACTGGGAGGAAGTTAGGTCATGAGGATATGCCTTTGAAGGGGACACTGGGACCCTTGACCCTTTCTCTCTCTCTTTTGCTCCTTGGCCACCATGAGTGGGCAGCTTCTCCACCACATGTTCCCATCATGATCTGTTTCCTCATCAAAGGCATAAAAACAACTGGGCCAATCGGACAGAAATTTTCAAAATTGTGAGTCAAAATAAGCCTTTCTGTTATAGGCTGATTGTCTCAGGTATTTTGTTACAGTAAAGGAAAGCCAACTAATACAGGGTCCCTGCTATGTCACTGAGAAAGTGGTGTATGGGGATGAGGATTCTCTCAGAACAAAGCATTGCCAGCAGGGAGCAGGAAAAGCCTGGCATGGAGACATGTGCAAGGTGGCATGAGGACCCCAAAGAGGGGACTTCACCTAACACAGGGTGTTGGGGTACACCTGGGACAAGTGACATAGGAAGCTTCCTCCATGAAATCCCTCTGGTCTTGAAGTACAAGCAGGAGTCAGCAGGAGGACTAGTTCCTAGGGCTGCTGTAAACCAGTGTTACAGACCAGGAAGCTGGGACTACACCATGTGGTGTTTCACAGGTGCAAAAGCCAGAAGTTGTAAACAGAGGTAGTGCCAAGACTATGTTCCCTCCACAGGCTCAAAGGGAAATTCTCTTGACTTTTCAGTTCCGTGTGGCCCCAGGATCCCACTCGACGGCAGCTCAATCCTGGTCTCTCCCTCCATCCTCACAGTGTTACCTGGGTCTCTGCACATCGTCTCCCTTCTGTCTCTGTCTGTCTCCAGGTCCACATTTCTCCTTTTCATAGGGTACTAGTCATACTGGATTAGTACCCATTTAAATGACCTCATTTTAACTTGATTTTTCCTTCTTTCCTCTCCTATAGGCATTCTCTTAGTGATGGTAATTATTAGAATATGTGCTGGGACCTCCATGATTTCTAACTCAAACTTGCTGGGCTGGGCATTTTGGTTGGGGATGCTATCAGCCATTTCCAATGTCCTTCCAAACCCTGGAAGGCTCTTGCCCACTTTCCCTGCATTCCTGGAAGCTCAGTGGTCACTGACAAAGTCTGTGCCATTCATATATACCCCAAAGTCAAGTGCAGGGCAGATCCAGTGGGTGGCATGTACCTCTCTGCTTCCCACCTTGAACCTGAGTGGCACATGAGTGCTGTGGTGGCCACCTAGGACCTCAGAAAAGCAACCCAGAGCACCACAGGGTTGGTGACCCACAGCTCTGACGAGTGTGGAGCTGCTGAGCCAGCTGTACTAATGGCAGCAACAGCTCCCCCAGTGGGATTCCCTTTAGGCAAAAGAAGACAAAGCCCTATTTGACAGAGTTAATTTCACTTCTGTTTTCTGTAACTTGCAGCGGAACCCTGTCCTCACGGATAAGCCATGTAGTAGGTTTGTATGTTTCCAACTTTAATCCAGGACAATCTGTTCTCTATCCGGTGGCTGTGGAGTTCACATGAGCCATGTTGAATCATGTCATGCCATGCTATCTATCCTGTCAAACACCTTATATCATACATTCTATCAGATCATACCACACCATGACAGTCTCTTTTGACTTGAAACCATGCAGCAGCAACTAGGGTGAAATCTCCAAACCACACTATGGTTTCAAGGCTCTGTGGGATCAGGCCCATGCACACCTCTCACCCTCCACCTTGAATCTTCCCCCACACTTACTGTGCTCAAGTGCCATTCCCTTCATGAGTACCTCAAACCCGCCCAGCTGCTTCTCAGCTCCAGGGGTCTCCATTGTCATCACTCAGTAACTGACTCCTTGTCACACTGCATGTGGAAGGCCAGCAGGAAACATTTATCCAACACACGGGGGCATAGCTAACACTTACTAAACATAAGAACTTGAGATGAACTCACTATAGAAGGGGCCTTCATAGAAAGCTTTGGGGTCATCCAGACTCTTGAAGTTATTATCTTGTCTTCTTTCCCATCCACCGAGGCCAACGTTATGGAAAAGAAGCCGAGTGTGCGCCACCTCTGAGTGGCAGGCAGAGTCAAGGCCACCGGTAGGCTTAGTCCTTCTGTTCCATTACCCCAGCACGTCTTCAAATCAGGATACTGCCCAGGTATGTACTTCCCCAAAACAAGTCTGTATTACTACAACTGCTGGTGCTACTACAGTAAAATACCACAGAGTAGGTGCTCTGGGCAACTGAAATTTACTGTCTCAAGGTTCCAGAGGCTGGAATCCCAAGACCAAGGTATCTGTGGGGCTTGTTGCTTCTGGTGCCTCCTGCCTTGGTTTGCTGATGGTTGTCTTTCCTCCCGATGTGTACATCCCTCGTGACTCTCAGTGTGTTCAAATTCCCTTTTCTTCTCAGGATCTGCATTGGTGACTTTCACATTATCAAGACACAATATCTGGTGTGCACAGCTTAAAGGAGGAGAGGTTTACTTGGGCTCACAGTTTTACAGGTTTCAGTCCATGGCTGGCAGGCTCCAAGGGAGAAACAGCATGGTGGGCGGGCCTGCTGTGGAGAAAGGCTGCTCACATCATGGCGGCCGAGAAGCAGAGAGCACAGGGAGGACCTGGGCAGATGCACCCTTCCCGGTCATGCCCCCGCGGACCTGCCTCTTCCAAACAAGCCCCACTTCCTGACACCACACTCAACCACCAGACTCACTGTTGGGTAAATCCATGGATGAGTACAGCACCCCACGGTCCAACCACCCTCTAAAAGCCTTGTTTCTAAGTGCATGAGAGTTTAAGGGGGGCAGTGCAGATCCAAGCCACAGTGGGACCTCCGCTGGATAGAATTAGGGGCCACCCTACTGGCCTCATTTTAGCTTACTCGCTGACTTAACACCTGTCTCCAAGCACTCTAAAGCACTGAATTAAGTGCTTCAACATATGATTTTGGGAAGAAATACTATTCAGCCCATAAATGATACCAAATAATAACATCCTCAAAAGGGCTACTAGGGGCTGGAGATTTAGCTCAGTGGCAAAGCGCCTGCCTGGCAAGCGCAAGGCCATGAGTTCGGTTCCCGGTACCAGAGAAAAACCAAAAAAAACAAAAAACAAAAGCAAAAACAAAAGGGCTACTAATCTGTATCAGTTCACTGAAACGAAAAGTTACTGCTTATATTGTATGATCAGTTTTGTAGGCCTACATCTGATAATCTGAGCAGCTACTTTGAAGATAACAGTATGCAAATATGATAATCATTGTTAATTTGCTATAATCTTGTTTCACAATTCTGTATCAATTTTGTTTCTTTTTTCTCTTCAAAATTAAAAAAAAAAAAGGAAGGCAGACCTTTCCTGGTCCAGTTACTAGCAACTATCTGTCTATCCTAGTTCACTCCTTGAGCTGTCTTTTTTTTTTTTTTTTTTTGGTTTTTCTCTGGTACCGGGAACCGAACTCAAGACCTTCTGAAAGCTCTGGTGTATAACACTGGCAATTTCTGAGCAATTCTGAGGAATGATCCTAGAGAATATTTTATTACAGAAACTTTCTAACACACTCTGAAATGGAGAGACTTAAATGAACCCCTTTAAGTCAGCCCACCATTATCAACATCTTCTAAGCTTCAATTATTTCTCCTGCCATTCAACTATTTGTTTCCCAGATTATTTTAAAAGAAATCGCAGGCATTCTACCGTCTCGCTTGTAGATTTTTTTCAGGCTATAACTTTACCCTAAACCAATTTTGTTTAAAATACTACCATACGTACATGAACAATACTTTCTTATTATCATCTATTGCTTTGTTCATATTTAAATTTCCCCAGTTGTTCCGGGAAAATGTTTTTGATAGCAGGTTCATGAAATTTAAATGAAAACAAGCTCACACTCTGCATTTGGATGCTATGTGTCTTAAGTTTTTCCCAATTTATACAGTGTTTTCAAGTCACACAAACTTTGCTTGGTACTTTCTCACATCTCAGCAGAGACTCTGTCACCTAAGACTTAGTAACCGTGGAGCCCCGGCACCCTATAACAGGGAGATGCTCAGGCTTCTTCAAGGAGCCAGCTCACAGGGTGGGTGATTTAATATCTGGAAGGGCAGCTTCTAGAACACCTGCACTTTCTTCTTCTAAGAACTTTGTTCTGATTTTGGATTAATTTAAAAATGGTACATGCACAGAGGGAGTTTGTAAGATATATTTACAGAACAATTGAGATCAATCCCCATGTGTGTACAGCGGGAGTGTGTGGGGAGCTGACTTTGGGGAGGCATCTCTGGTGGGCTCAGTCTTTAAAGTTGATCAGTTCTCAGAGTTGAAGGCTAACATGGGAACCTGAGGGAGTATGTTTGCCAAATGTGCTGCATCCCTTTATGGAGAATGCTTTCCTTTGGTCTCTTCATCTCAAATACATTTATCAGGCAGTGTTATACAGGGATGGCACCATAAAAACACACTTTTAAACCTTAAGCTTTATCATTCTGTGATCTGTTCATACTTTAATCACCAAGATCCTAGGGGCTGGTCGTTCAAATGATTATTCTTGAATGGCCACATGCCCTACAATTTTGAGTCTTGCTGGTTGATGGATTTACCAAAAATGTTAAATATTGTACAAAAGTGTAAATAGTGTTAGCTATCTACCTACTCTTAACGATTCCCTCCAAAGCACATATAATGTCTAGATCTGTACATCTTGCTCATATCTGTTGAAGAAGTACCCAGCCAGGCTATTATTGAACAAGCCACAGAAATACTTAATTTCCCATATCAGAAGAATGATAACTTTGAATATATACATTGTTATGATTTGTGTCTAGATGTCCCCACAAAGCCTCATGCACTCATAGTTTTTTTGTTTATTTATTTATTTATTTTTTTGGAGGCAGCTGAATCAATCCTGGGAGACTGGTTATGATACAAGGGACAGAAAGAAGCTTGTCTCGTTTCCTCATTTGCTGCTTTTGCTGTCTTTCACTGTTATGAACAGTAGCCCCTCTGCCATTTGCCACCTTGCCTTGGAGCCAGCCAATGACTGACTGAAACCTCTACAAACCGTGAGCTAAATAAACCTTTCCCCCTTTAACTCTGGGTGTTGGTTTATTTTATATCAGCAATGAGAGAAAAATAACTAAGAAACATACATACACACACACACATACACACACACACACACACACACCAGTAGTGATTGAAAAATACTGTGAATATTTACATTTTTTTAAAAAAATTACATAAAAGACACATTTCCATTAATCTCTCAAGTTCCCCTCACTGAAACACACTTACCCCATCATTCTTGCCACTTTCTGAAGTTCTGGACATCTTCTTTCACCTGAGTGTCTTTAGTTGTGCTGTCATGGCTGCCTTGATGTTTTGAATCAATTCAAACTTTTTACCTTTCACGATTATTGTGACTTTGGCAAAGAGCCAGAAGTCACCTAGGGCCAAATCTGGTGAATGAGGTGGATGAGGACACATAATTCTTTATGATCCTTTCTTTTCATTAGATGGCGCTTCGTGGAGTTCTTCACTTATTTTTTGACCACAGCTGATAATTACAAAAGGACTTCCAAACTACTTGAAAAAGTGGCAGTAATGATAGCATCAGTGTGTTCTAAGTGAGGGAAAAGATTCTGAAGAGGATTAATGGTAATATGCCTTATATGGTAATACATTTTACATTGTTAAATATTCACTGTATATTTTGATCACGCCTCATGTACCCACATCACTATTACTTGCTAACAACTTACATGAAGCACAGTTGAGGGCTTCATGTTACCTTTGCTTCTTTATCACACAGAGTCAGACCAGCGGGAACAGAGAGGACTCTGGGAAGGGCTTGCCTTTTGTAGGCAGTTGGTTTGACAGAGACTGGAGTGAATAGTCTCTCACAGTGACTTACGGTCTTCACTTTCAGAAAGTCCTGTTGAGTGGTCATTAGGCCCTGAAATCAGGCCTCAAGACAAAAAAAAAAAAAAAAAACATATTTATGGCCCAGGTGTTAGCAGATGAACAAGCAGAAAATAAAAACGTCATCCTTGAGAAGGGAGAAATGTACGCTGAGGTCCGTTAGCTTTATCTGCACCCAGAGAAGGAGCCTGCGCTTGTGTGCAGCCATGTGGCCAGTGCTGCAAAGCGAGTCCTGCGAAGGTTGGAGGGGGGCTGCACTGGGTGGAAGAGGTGGCTAGAAACGGCATCCAGTGTGTGGAACGCACATGACAAGAAGCTATGACAAGCACAGCTTCTGGCTTTCTGTTATGAGTGCAATTTGGTGACTCTCAAAGTCATTTCTGGCCCAGTCTGTTAAAAAAGCGCAGATCCCCCATCCGATGATCCGGGGAGCATTTAGTTGTGGAAAAGAAATGTGCTTTTAGCATCCCAGGTGGGAAAGATGAGTAGGTCCGCATTGGGGAGACGCCGCCATAGGGAAGAGTGTGACTGCCAGAGCAAGGACACCCAGGAAATGGCACAAAGTGAGCAACCCCTCCTGGTCTGGCCAACAAGAGAGGAGAACAGGCTTTGGAACAATAGGCTTGACAGGGAGCAAATCCTGCATGAGAGGGCAACCCAGAAACAGCTGGGCAGCTGCTTTTACCTGCTTGTGATGAGGCCTGAGATGTTGCCATCCGGAGCACGTCCAGCTAGGAAGCTCCTGGCAGTGCCAGTGTTTGGAGGGCAGTCTGATGAACAGAAGACAGAGGGTCTTCTTCAGATGAGAGCAACCATGTCAGAGAGGACCAGGAAGAACCCCTGAATGCTGTCCCCTTCTCCGAGGCTGATGCCCAAGGAGTCGGGGGACTGCAGCAGGCTGGCCTGTCACCAGGGCCTTCTGTACGGGGTGGCAGCCCTCTGCAGGCTCTCCTGCAGCCAGCGACTCCAACAAGCTGCTCTCTGTGATCACTGCTTAACTTAAATGAGTTAATCTCATTTTCCAGATGAATTGTTATTTTGTCTCCCGCAGGCAGTGATTACGGGATAAAAGTATTGTGTGAACAGGAGGGTGGGGGCCTCACAGCGCCACATTCCACAGGCTCCACCAGTGGGATCTGCCTCCCGCCGGTCTGCACTGTCCCCCGGGTGATGGGTTATAAAAGGAGAACAGGGGACTTCACAATGACACACGGGCGATAAACCTTTCAGATGAATTATGTTACTTCGTAAGACGTGTGTGCCGGGAGGGGGCAATTTATCTTCATGTTTTGAAACACAGTTTATGATTCTGACAAAATTTAAAAGACTTCCAGGGCAAAATGGATGTGTAAATGACACAGTCCTCAGCTCTTCCAACCTTCTCTTTCTCTCTCTGCCCTTAAAGCACGTCAGTTAACAAACAAGTCTACGCTGAGGGCCCTCTATAGAACAAGCACTCTACTGGGTGCTGTGAAAGATTCTTTTTAAAGGAGCCCAACTCCCAATGTCTTCTCTTGAGGAACTTTATGCCCTTTTTCTGGTACCTGGAATCGAACTCAGGACCTCTCCCTTGCCTGGTAGGTGTTGTGCCACTGAGCTATATCCCTGGCCCTATGTCTTCTGACTTATTATTAACATCATCCTCTCATTAAAAAAAAAAAAAAAATTGAGAGGGTACATAGTAATCAACGGCCCTCTACAGCACACGTAGGGAACTGGGTTCCAATCCATTTTGACTCCCTCTGAAGTCTTGGGCCAAGGTGCTTAAACTGTTTGAGGCTAGGAGTTTTAACACGGAAAGGGACATTAATTACACCCAAACTTTCAGGGTGGTGGTAGTGACATGCAATAAAGTTACAAAATTTTCAGCAGGTGGCAAGTGTTTAATACAGAGTAAGTTCAAAGGCAAAGATTTCTCAGAAATTACAGAAATACAGAATGTTATCACAGCTGAGGGACAGAGTGGGCAGAAATGAAAGGACACCAAATATAAGGGCCAGATCTAGCAAATAAAAATACAGGATGCCCACTTACGCTTCCCAAAACAGCAAACAGTCTCACAAGAACAGCAAACAATTCCTTAGTATAAACATATCCCACACAGTATTTCTTTTTAAGTGGACATTCCAAATACTGCATGAGATACAATCTTTTCTTCCTAAATGTTGGTGTTTATCTGAAATTCAAATTGAACTGGGTGTCTCTTACTTTACCTGGCTACCCTACCTACCTACTGGATCTGAGGTGAGAAAACCCAAGATCAGATCTTATGTATAGCTGCACGTCTCTGGGCAGATAGTTCTTTCAGCCGCCATTTCCTCATCTATGAAACTGGACTGAGTGTAACATTAACACCTGCTTACGTTATATGGTTGTGGTGAAAATCAGAGGCTGCTGTAGGTGAGCATGTTTTGTAGTCTGTGAAGCTCCACACACTGATTTATTTGTTGCTCTTTTACATGACTGATCTTGAGCGACTGCTTTAGGACCCAAACTTCTCCATTCACTCAGAGGGGAAGGGAAGGGCTCAGGCCTCTCTTTAGAGTCAGTGATGGTGACAAACATGAAGATGGGCTTCTCCCAGTTGCCTTAGACGTGTCGCAGCTGGTGGCTGGCAGAACCACTCTGGCTGTGAAAACCACAGGGACTTGCTGCAGAGTAGAACCCCGTCTAGGGACGGTACCTGGCCCTAAGGATGATGCCTGGGGAGCTCTCCATTCCAATGGCTGCTCAGAGTAAACAGGGCCTGTAAGCATTATTTCCTCTTCTTGAAAGAAGCAGCTATAGTCAGGAGGTGGTCTGTACTTTTATTTCGACAATATCTACTCCTTCAGAGCACCGACCCAAGGACTGAGACATGGTGGTGGTGTAAGCTCTAGACTACCCACTCTTTACCTGTGTGACCTCAGGTTAACTTGCTTAACCTTCCTGAACCCCAGTTTACACAACAGCAAAGATCATCAGACCAACCAGATAGAATTTTTGGAACATTACATGAGATAACATATGTAAAGCATTATCTCGTTAGCCTGCTTATTGGTTGCAGTAAGCATGAAATGACTATTAACCTTTTTTTAAGGAGATAAACACTCTGACTAATAAATCCCCGAGTTATTTCGGGAGATTATTTAACTTAGCCTGACTTTGTATTTGCACACATTTCTTCATCAGTAGATATGAAAGGGCATCGAGGATAGAAAACAGAGGTGAGGGAATCATAAAACTGGAAAGGGCTGAGGACCCCTGATTCAGGCCATCTGTGGCCTTTGGCTGCCTCGACTTGCCCTCAGGGCAGAGGAGAGCTCAGGACACACAGATGTGGCCGGAGCAAGCGTTGTGCTGGTCTGAGCAGGGGCTGCGCCAAGCAGCCCACGAGGACACCTTCTCCCTCAGGTGCTTGGACACGGAGCTTCCTGTGCTGGGCTGAGGAGGCAATGATATGCACACCTGGTCGCTGTTCTATACACTGCACGCTTGCTCTCTTTGTTTAGGGCTTTTATGCAAATGTTGGGGGAAATGGAGAAATTTCTGCATGCTGTTAAACGTCACTAGTGTAGTTTTTTAATACATTTGAGGAATTATTTTGTTCTCTGAAGAGTAATATTTGGCAAGGGGGTGAGAGGAGAAAAATAAATCCATTTGCGCAATCAGAATCAACACTGTAGGAAGGTTTTACCACAACTCCAGACGGCTTTTATGCAAACAATTTGATCTTGAAATAAGCTGACTTTCTGCTTTAAATGCTCCATGGTTTGCACGGATGAGGGCCCCTTCAGGCCCCTCGGGTGACTGAGCCTCCCTGGAGGGCTGCCTGCATCCTGCCAGCTGCAGGGACTACCGGGGAGGGCACGTGAGCAGGTGCTGACTGCACAGGTCAGGGGGCTGCAGGCTGCAGGAGGGGGCAGGAGGTCCCCTTGCTCCTGGATGAGTGCCCAGGGCGGGAAGATCTTCCTTCTTGGACCAAGAGAGACTGCTTGTGGATGCTGAGGCCTGATTCCTACTCTGTCGCTTCTATCTGGTGGGCAAATGAAAAGGTTGAGAGAGGGAAATGATAAGCTTCAGAAAGAGGAGAGTTAGGGCCCAGAGGGATGGGAGCCCAGCACTGCAGAGAAAGAGGGACTCTGAGGGGCCAAAGTGCTCCGAGGAGCGATTCTTCGAGAAAGCAGCTCACAGAGGATGAGACCAGCTAGGTACTTCAGCTTGGCTCCAGAGGGGACTAATGTGTGTTGTCTCAGTGTGTGTGTGTGTGTGTGTGTGTGTGTGTGTGTGTGTAAGAGACAGAGACAATTCCATATGATGTAAAGTGTGAACAGAGAAAAAAACTTAATGAAAACATACATGTATGAATCTATAAGGGTATTTCCTTTTCTTTATTAAATCTGGAGCGTGAGAAGATAGAGATGTTTTAATTACAGTTCATTATTGTAAATAAGGTGCAATGAGGCTTGTCCAGGTCCAGGCCCCCAGACCTAGCTTCCTGAGGACAAATACTTCACTGAACTCATTCCGTGTGCCCAACATCCACAGCCTGCCCCACCCTCACAAAAGATGAGACAATAAAAGTATAAAAGGATGCTGGGGTCTCACATTCCTCAGTCAAGACGCATTATCACCACCTGGTGTCAGAGTACCAGAATTGCAGGCACAGGGCTTTGTTCTGCACTTGCTGTTTCTAAGTACGCACACTAAGCCTTGCAGGTATGCGTGGCCTCACACCAGTCACCACAGGCAAAACAACTGGAAGTAGGAATGCAAATACTAAACTGTTTTGCAAGGGTGATTCCCAGACAACATCAGTTCCCCGTCTCTGTCCTTTTCTGTCATTTTAAGTATTTGCTTCATGAAACCCAGATGTTTTGAGTCTGCAGCAATGCAGGCTAAGAGCAGAGCCAGCTCTTCTCACATTAGCAAATGTGTGAGGGGAAGTGCGGCTTGACTGACAACTGACAACGGATGACAGCACAAAAGCTTTTACCGCTACGCTGCTGCTCTCGCCTTGTGTCCATATTCTCTCAGAAAGAGGCCTTTTGACTTTTCTAGGTTTGGTTTTGTTTTTCAGGTACAAGGAGTCGCCAGCTAGGTCTAGAAGCCACAATGAATACAAAGTGCAGAGAAGAACAATGTGTGATAAATGTAAACAATGTGCATAGGGAAAACATCGCAGATGAAAAACCCACATACATTTTTAGGGGCCGCCAGACTGAATGCAAATAGCTTTGCAAATATAAGGGCTTGCCTTTTAAATATCAAAGGAAATCACAGACTTTTCTCCCATACTCAGAACACCAAAGCGCTATGAAAAGAATAAGTAACTAAATAAACCAGGCTGATGATTTTCAGCACAGTCACCTTAGAAGCCAGGTTATGCTTCTAGCAATGTTAAGTGGGGCTCAGCTGGCAGAACCAGGAATGCTGCTACTTTTCGGAGCCCCCTCTTCGAAAAACGCACTTTGTGCTTTAGAGGAAGCAGCAGCAATTACAAAAAATAAAGGAATCGGCGCAGCCTAGAGAAGAAGCAGCGTAACGTCGGTGTTTTAGAATCACTAGGCCTCAGTTGAGGAGTCAACAGGGAGAAGGTAAACAGAGCCCTTCCAGACCTCGCCCTCAACTCAGAAAACTGTCTGCTTACTATTACTCCGTTTTAACATGTCATAATCATTTTCACAGGAAGGATACCCTTCCTGGAGTTCAGACCAAGAATGCATGACTAACTTTAACCACTTGTGCAAAGCTCCTAATGGAAATTTCAAGCAGCCTTTATGGGTCAGAGTTTCATAAACTGTATATGAAGGAGCAACAGACACGAAGTTTTGTTGCTCCTTTCGTTAACCCATGGATGTCTAGTGAGTGACTGCGTAACTGGGCAGTTTCATGGGTCACAGAAGCTGCCCTTTCTTTGTCTGTTTGTGTGGTTAGTTGTTTCGCTTTAGTTTTTGGTACTAGGGACTGAACCCATGAACTTCACACTGAGCTACACTCTCAGTCCCCTTTAATTATTTATTTATTTATTTATTTTGAGACATGTTCTAGCTAAGTTGCTAAGTTGCCCCAGCTGGGCTGGACCTTGCAATTCGGCCTCCCAGAGTGCAGGGATCAGAGGTACCAGCCACGATGTCCAACCCAGAAACTATCATTCTGTGAGCACTACCTGCCTTCGTGTTATATACATAAGAGATAAAGCCAAGTATTGTGAAATGCAGATCAGTGAGAAAGAAAGGAAGCCAGGGCACGCCGTGTGGTAACATTTTAATCCCATCACAGTAAAAGAGATGAGAAAACTCTGGGGCTCCCAAGCTGTGACTAAGTTCTAGTCAAGGAATGCTAAGGAAGGGGGCATTGTTCCCATTTTATAGACAAAACCCGAGGCTCCAACAGGTTAGAATATTGCTCCAAAGGAATACAGCGGTCGGTGGTCAAAACTAAATAAACGAAAATCCTAAACTGTCCCTTTCCCCCCAGGCAGGTTGGGTTGGACAGGAGCTCTGGACTGAAACAGGTGCTGGGAGAATTAAGGGTCACGTTCATGTGAACAGTGCTGACGGCTACACAATGGCATGAATGCCACCGGCCATCCAGGGAAAAAACGTTTAAAATGATATCTATTAGGCAGTGAATTATCTACCCCAATTTAAATGACTAAGTTCAAACACTGGTTTCCACAGCTCCTCAGAAGGCTGCAGTCATATCAGAACCTTCTCCCAGCACAGAGGGGAGGAAGGGAAATTCTTCCTTATGCAGAGGTTCAATGCACCAGGAGGGTTAGAAACCCATTTGGGGGTTTTGGTTTCTTTGATATGCAAGCATTTGATATGCTGACTCCTGTTTTGTCAGCATTTTCATAAGAGATGTGGGGAGGAGCAGTAATTTGGGCAGGAGATGAACAAGGTGACCAGGCAGCCAGGGTCACCAAGGCAGGGCTCTTCCCCGGAAGGAGAAGGGGCCGGAAGAAAAGTCACATCCACTTCCGGCCACTTCCAGCCACTTCCTTCCTGGGTCTAGTCCTTGACGTTCCTCTTGCCTAAGGCCGAGGTGCATCAAGCTGCGGCCTCAGGTGCACCCTCAGGAAAGCCTTCTCTGTCCCCATGGATCGCTGCAGGGTCCCGTTGTCCCAGACACCTGCTGGTGAGTCGATTCCCTTTTGGAAAGGAGCAGAAATGCAGACTTGGGAGGGAAATGGAGCCCTGAAGGCACTTGTTCCCAGCAAGCCTACTGCCAGCCCTCTCTTGCAGTGGGGAGGTGGGAGTTATGATGGGGCTGGGGGCCGAGGACAAGTGCTTTAAGAAAATGTCCCCCAGGCTGAGGGCACACAGCAGTTCTCTACGTGACCTCTGAAAACTTGTGCACTCAATACTTGATTCCTTTTTGATCTTCCTGACCCCAGTTCATCATCTCATTCTTACCTCTGGCTTTGGACCTGCATGTGGAAATCAAGTGCTTCAGGCCAGTGGGATGGTATTTCTTAGGATGCCTCCCCAACCTCCTTCACACTGTGAGCTATCTGTTGGAGGAACTCAGATAGGAGGAACTCCTGTCTACAGGAGGAACTCAAGATGTGTCCTCCGATGGTAGCAGAATCCCCCCAGAGCCACATCCCCAAGGCCAGCTTCCTAGTTTAGGAGCAATGGGAGGGAATGGGGGAGAGGGTATGGGAGGAATGGGCCTGGGATCAAACTCCGGGATCAAACAGGGAAGGTGTTGAAAGATGAAAAGATAATTAGATAGCCAGGCTTAGTGGCGCACACCTGTAATCCCAGCACTTGTGAAGCTGAGGCAGGAGGATCACTGTGAGTTGGAAGCCAGCCTGGGGTACATAGTGAGTTCAAGGCCTACCTTTACTACATAGAGAGACCTGTTTAAAAAAAAAAAAATAGCTACACAATGATACCAAGGCCGTACCTGGCTCTCACTGCCCTCCAGACCCTGCTGTAAGTGCCACACATATTACACACTTTCTTCTCACAGACTCCCTGGGAGAGATGTGCTACCATTGTTGTTCCCTTAATTAACTGACTGATTGATTGCAGGTGTGGGGATTGAACCTCGGGCTTTCATACTGAGTTATATCTCCAGTCTCCCCCACCTTCTTTTAAAGACAAGGTCTCCCTAAATTGCCCAGGCTGGGCTTGAACTTGCAATCCTTCTGCCTCAGGTTCCCACAGTGTTGGGATTACAGGCATGGGCCACCGCCCACACTCCTTTAGAAATGAAGAGTTTAGGCACAGAAAGGTTGAGCTACTTGCCCAAAGTCACACAGCTGCACCTGGCAAACCCTGCATCCAAACCCAGGCAGCCAGGCTCCAGACTGTGGTCCTCCTAAGACACTGTACCTCCTACTATGGCATCCCCTGCGGACCCTTAATGAATACCAAGGCCTCGCCCTCTGCCTTTTGAGATTCTTTTCACCAGAGTCATTTGGGTCGATTTTCAATGAATGTCAATCCTCTGGGTGTTGTGTGGTTCACTTGCTTTCATTCGGTGGCGATCATTCAATAAACACTCATTAAGCGCTGCTTGTGCACAAGCACCATGCTAGCAATGGTCTCCTCTCCAGCTACTTCTCGAGACCATGGGCAGGGTGACCACAGGGCCACTACAGCTGGGCTACTGCAGGCTCAGAAATGCCACAGAGAGACGGCATGTGAGTACACAGCAGTGGCCCCGTGAGGCGCTGCTGTCGAATAGAAGGTGACCTTTGAGTGATGATGTGGTCCCTTCGCAGGTTCATGAAACCCGTTCCTCTTCCATTTTCCCTTCTTCTTCTCCTCCCCCTTCTCCTTCTCCCTCTGCTCCTTCTTCCTCCACTTCTCCTCGCCTTATTTCTTTTTGTTGTTATGGTTGTTGCAGTCCTGGGACTTGTGCATGGTAGCCAAGGACTCTGCCACTGAGCTACATTCCCAGCCCTTGTGATTTACTCTGACACAGGGTCTCACTACGTTCTCCAGGCTGGTCTCAAACCTGCCGTGATTGATGAGACAACAAGAAGGCAGTTATCCTAGAAGCCCAGCTATTTGGGAGGGACGAGTTCACACCTCAGCCTGGAACCTCCCTGGCTGTGAAGACGCAGTGTCAAGGAGGGAGTCCTAAACTGCAAGGCAAGGTAACGCTGACTTCGTCTGGTACATAATTGTTTCCTTAGTGCAGAGACACCCTTTAAATGAAGGAGGACTTGCATATAATAAGATACATGACTCTTGCAACTAGCCTGTAAGATAAGTACTATCATTTTCTTCTTAAAAAGGAGGAGAAAAAGTGCCCCAAATCTGTTATTTGCTCAAGACCACCCAGCTAGGTGTGGCACAGCCTTGGTCTAAATGCAGGCAGTCTGTATTTGAACTAAACATAAAATACTATTTTTTACATGAGAATTAAATATAGAGATATCGAGATATTCAAAGTGGAAAAATGATGCTACTGTGTAGTCATATCTTCCCACAGGAATATTTCACGAACTCCTCCAAACCCTAGGGCTACCGATCCAAGTCATAGATTGAATACATGCTAGACAGAGGGCTCTACCACTGAACTACATCCCCAGCTCTGGAACTTATAATGTTTGAGTTTGGCCTTCTGAAGCAGAAGTTGGCAAGGTATGGCTAGTGGACTACCGGGGCCCACTACTTGTTTTTGTAAATAAAGCTTTATTGAAACATAGCTGATCATTCATTTATGACTATTTTTATAAAAAGGCAAAATTGAATAGCTGTGACCACCTGAACTGCAGGTCTGGGAATGTATTATCTGACACTTGACAGAAAAAAGTTTGTGAATCCCTTTTCTAGGGTAAGATGTTAGCCTTATAGTTTCCATTTTAACTGTATAAAAAGTAATCACTACAGAACTGTGGCTGAAATACTACTAGATTTATAAAAGTGTCAGAAGAGTAAGAAAGCTTAAGTTTCATCGTATTTAAAATTAAATTTATAAGATAGATAAAAATTACATCCTTGGGAAGTTTGTTAGTAAAAGTCCTTAGGCAAAAAATTAAGTTACTAAATTTATAACTGTAGCTTAATATGTTAAAGGCCTTTACCTCCATTCACAAATGAGATGAAACATTCTCGAACTCCTCAAAAATGACTGCAAAAATTTGTCAGGTTTGTAAACAGAATAAGAACTGTAAGTTGGACTTAAAAGCTTAAAGCAGAGCTAGGATTTGAAATTTGTAATGTGAATAAAATGAATTTTAATTTTTAAAGCCAGGCTAAATCTCTTGACATGCTCTTCTCCCCACTCATAAAGGCTAGAAAACATTTTTGGAAAATCCCATTAACAATCTGCATCTCTTATCTCCTTCTTCTGCATGTTCATGGGGTCAATAATAACCCTAGGTGAAAGGACTGTAGAACCAGTCTAAGGTTTTACTGTCAGCAGTGGCTAGAGACAGACTCAAACTCCATGGCTTGACCCAGTTTACACTGTGAATCCTTTTGATAAGGTGCTGACCTGGGCCAAAGAATCTCCTGCCAGAGAAACCTCAGGGAAAGATACGGATGTGGAGTTACTTAAACACATGTAAATACACATACATACGATGCCCAAAGTAAAGCTGCTTTATTACCTCTAGCGCATTTTATATATGGTGAAGCCCTTGCAAACACACCCTTTCTTTTACCTTAGGGAAACAGTATCAGT
Source organism: Chinchilla lanigera (assembly GCF_000276665.1). Taxonomy (NCBI): domain Eukaryota; kingdom Metazoa; phylum Chordata; class Mammalia; order Rodentia; family Chinchillidae; genus Chinchilla; species Chinchilla lanigera. The sequence continues at coordinate 1,758,764 of NW_004955522.1, read as the reverse complement.
TCAGTACTGAATGTGAGCTGTGAGAGGAGACACCTGCCGTGGTTCCCTCCTGCTAGCATGACTGTCTGCAAATCGCTATCTTTCCAGCTTCTCCAACTCTAAACTGAAGCCATAGGAATGCCTACTGGACAGTCTGCTGTCACAGACAAAGCAGTGTCTGACACTGCCTAGCACACTGGCCTGTACACAGTAAGGACCACGCCGATCTCAGCTCCTGCCACTGGGACCAGCAGCAGTTCCAGAAAAGCCCTGGGAGGTGGGAACAACAGGCATGATCAGCCCTCTCTGTCTGGGAAGTTGCCCCAGGACCCTGCATTCCTGATTCCCACTCCTTGGTTCTCTCTAGTACGGCCCTTGCCTCTCCTGCTGCATCCCACACTTGATCCTGCACTGGAATCACAAGAGGACTTCCTGAATCAGACTGCGGGCTGAACCCACAAGAGATTTCACTCGGGAGACCAGGAAAGGGTGCCAGAACCAGGATCTTTAACAGATTCCAAGGTGATGATCTAGGGACCCCGCTTAGAGGACCACTGGTCCAATTCAGTGTAGCCTTGTTAAGGACCACACCTGTCCTCCTCCCATGCACCCAATGTACACTGGTGGGACCTAAAATGTTTGACATCTGATCAATGACCAGTGGCGCTGTGCTGTGTTCTGCTATGCTGTATTATTTCTGTCAGGCTCCTGGCTCTTGGTTCTCTTGGTCAACAACTTGGTCGCTCATTCCTTTGGTCCATTTATGCAGAGCCCCTCTGACTTGGAATACGTTGCGTGCTTCCCCACTGTGACCTTGGCTGCTTTCCACAAAGCCTGCCTTTCCAGCTTGCCTGTCGCCTCTGATCTAGCCCCCTGAACCCTCCTTGGCAGGCCGATGCCTTACAGGTGGGACCTGCATACTACTATCTGATGAAGTCAGCTAAACACCCATGACCTACCTCTGTCATGAAAGACAGGCGACTCTGATCCAATACAAGGACATTCACGCACCCCCTCATCAAAGCAGAGACACCAGACGTGGCAAGATGGACAGAAACTCATTCACTGGCTATCTGATTTCCTGTTTCCTGCTTGTGAAACCAGGAAGGACAGAATTAAAAGTGAGTAGGAGAAGAAGGGACGATGCTCTGCTCACCCAAGCCTAGAACATGTGAATGCCTGTGTATGTAAATACTATAATAATACAACAGTAACACGGACATCATGTTAGCAGGGCTTTCAAAGCTTAACAGGAGTTTGACAACAAATATTCATATTTCACTTGCAACTTACCAAGCCTTTGTGCCTGTAATCCCGTGAGTAGCAACACGGTAAATGAAAGTAGCAGGCAGTCTAGATTAATAATATCTTGCTTCATATTGGGAGAGCATTTGAAAGGAGGAGTTTGCTTTATCTATTCCCTGTCTTTATGGTCCTGGTATTGGAGCAGACTGGGGCTTCTAAGATTGGCCCGGAAATATTCAGAGATGTGTTATTAATTTATGGGAAACTGAAGGACCCACCTCAAGGTTTAAGTAGGCCATTTAGAACCAGCATGGAGTCGGGGTGAAGAGAGAGAGCGGAATGCAGGCAGAAGCGTGGTGGGGTGATTCGGGGCTTAAATCAAGACCACGAAGAGTACCTTCAGTAAGCTGTAATAGTTGATATTCTAATAAAGCATTCTTATGAAAAAAGCAATCTGTTCACATATGAATTCCGCCATATGCTTCCTTCTTTTCATGGTCTAGAAGGCCATGTCAGTAATTTCCAGCACTTACATGGCCACGCAGGATGCCTTTGCCGGTTAATGTGAATAAATGGGCTGGATTTACTATTTTTCTAACGCTCAATATATACACCACGCAGGCTGCTACCAGAAGCAAAGTGGAATTTATGGGTTTGCGCTGAATTTCAAATAGATTCCGGAGCAAAGCAACGAAAAGCAAGACTGACGTGTTGTCTAACATTTCTGGGCAAAGGCTGCTTCTGGCTTGACAGAGTGAAGGGCACTGTGTGAGAAGAGGGAGGAAAAAGGCCTCTGCAGAAGCACAGGAGACCGTTTCCAGCTCACGCGCAGGACAGCGCTCTCGGCCCTTGGACGCCAGCCTCAACCCACCACCATCCCTTTCTAAACTGCCTCTAAAGCCTGATGTTTTTATGTGGGGTCGCCTGCTTGTCAGCTGGGAAGAAGACAGTTGCAGATCACCGAGCTCCGATGGTTGCTTCCGATATGGCAGGAGTACCTTAAACCACACCTTTGGCGTGGAAAGAGAAGGCATTCACAGGCTGATTAATACTTTGAGGGGCGAAGAGAAGAATGAAATCAGATTTTCTCCACATGAGCATTTAGCAGTGTAGGTGCTGTTGCTGTTTGGGGCTGGATAGTCCTGTGCTGCGGGGCTGCCTTGCGGTACACTTACCAGTACCGCCGCCCTCTACCCACTGATGGCAGAGGCAATGTCTCTGCCCCTGTGCTGTTGCTTTGATAACAACTAAAAATGCCCTCACACCGCCAAGGACCCTGCAGGAAGCACCAGGTCCCCAATGCCCTACAACAACACCTGGGATAGTTCTGTAAACCTCCTTGGGTCTGAGTACATTTAAACCAAGACGACCATTTCTACTACAGTGGAGATGTCACCCCGGTTCCCGTTCACTTGGGGAGAAAGCGAATTTGAAAAATGGGGTAACACACGAGTAAGTGAAGCAGATGGGGAGGGCGGCAGCATGTTTTTGCAATGGAATTTGGAAATGATAAAGGAAACAAATGGAAAATTGGCCAGAATATAGAGGTGGGTCGCAGAGGTACATGGAGGGGCATGGGGGGCAGGGAGCATGCTTTTTGCACAGTTGACAGTGCTCAGCCACAAAATCTGAAAGGCAGTCAACACCTGAGCTGGGAACCCAGAAAGGGGATAAATAATTGCTTTTAACAAACATATCATCTGCAGCAAAGGATTGTGCACTGACAAGTGTCTCTCTGAACCCTCGGGGGAGAGCAGTCTGAAAGGGCGCGGACAAGCTTGAGACGGCGAATAAAAATGAATAATATGACGTCCATGTGCTGGGCCCTCAAACTCTCCTGTGGACACTTCCCTCCTAATAAAGGCTTCCCCTGGAGGAGAAAGGCACTGAAAGACTCATCTTCCCTCTCTAAAACATCAGGCAAAGATGCCTTACACTCCAAATGTGTGGGGGGTTTTGCTATAAACAACCCCTTCACTCACCAAAAAAAGTTGACTCTAGGAAAATGTACTTGGATTTACTGTGATTTCTGACAAAACGCTGTCATTGGAACTTCACCAGGGAAAACTGGGGACGGGAAAACTAGGAACATTCATATGCCAGTGGAAGCAGCAGGAAGGGAAAGAGCTGGGTGTTGCAGGGGCGTGCCTGTCATTTCTGCCTTTTAGACTGCTGAAGGCTGAGGCAGGATACTGCCTTAGAAGGCAGTCAGGGCTACATAGTGAATTTAAGGACAGTCATGGACTACATGGCCAGACTCTGCATCAGAAAACAAAAACAAAAACAAATATAAAAGAAGCACAAAGTTAAGATGGTCTTCCCATTACTTCACAGGGACCATAAATAACATATTCATAGGAGTTCACAGGCAATCGGAGTCCTTTAACTTACAGCTTCCTCAACTGCAAGCTTTATGCACACAGGGGGTGGAAGAAAAGTTTCATGCAGACGGCCCTCAAAGAAAGAGAGGAACTGCTGTAAATCTACAGGTGCTCCCTGGAAGAGTTCCTGCACGTCTTGGAGAAGCCCCAAGGAAGGCACTATTAACGAACAGCTGTCAGCCAGGTGCAGCCCCCTTTGCGTGGGCATTGCTGTACTGCGCTTCCTCATAAACAAGGGAATTGATGAAAACAAATCTTAAAGGCAATGCATGCTTTGGTGAGGACTGCAGCACTGGGACCAGGTAAGCCTTCTCACGCCCTTTAAGAATATCTTTCAAATATTCAAAAAATTCTTGAAAGACAAAACCTGCTGCTTCTCCTCCATTTACTATTCTGAATGAGAGTAATGGAGCATGTGAAAGCCCTGGAGATAGACAGTCCAGGGTTCAAGTTCATCCACACTCTCTTCCTGACACACGGGTCTCCTCATCTGTAGGCTGGGAGCTAATCACAATTCTGACTCCAAGGGCTGACGCAAGGATTCCACGAGATGAGGCTTTGTAAGGTGGCTCAGGGCCTTGGTAAGGCTTGTCACCTTTGTCATGTGATAAAGCTATTTTGAAAACACAATGAATGACTGCAATCTTTCTCAAAGGAAAGAGTTCAGCACAGTCAGTCAGGACTCAGAGTCAGGCGTTGCTTCCGCTACCAGGCAGCCTAAAATCTAGAATCACAAAGTATAGCAGCACAGCAGGAATCCTAGGCCCAGGGTGCACATTTATCTCCCTACTGTACAAACGCCAAGGGAAATACGATGTTGTTGCTTTTATGAACTTCTAAAGCAATAAAGACTTGTATTCAAAGCACTCTTACTTTCAAAAAGGAGTCATTAATACTTTTTATGAAGTCAGAACCCATTAGTGAAGATGTAGGGAGTGTGCCTGCTCAGTGGGGACTATCAAAGAGGGTCGAGGGATGGCGTTGGACATACAGATCAGTGGGTGCTTGTACGTCCAAACAGAGGACGCCCACAGAAGCCTGAAAACAAAGGCTTTGGCCACCTGTGATATTTGAAAGTCCCCAAGTACCAATGTAGTACTAAAAGAGAACATCCAGCCACCCTGCGGAGCTGCCGGGTGCTCTTGTAATGTTTATACCTGTCGTACTGTCTACTATACCATTCATAATGAATCACTGGTAGCGCCTGAATAATTCAGAGACTTAAAGGCAGAAGTTTATTTATACATGCATCCAGGCTATGGCTGAAAAATGCCTAGACGGAAGGAGAAGATGAAGAACCAGGTCAGGAGTGTCCTTTTGAGTTTGCGGCTATGGATATACTGACATAAGCATCTGATTTCTGCTTAGCGCTTCCCTCTCATCCTCCAGCGAACATCCCTTATGTGATCACCACGTGTGCTCTGTGTGGCCCTAGATGACACATGCTGCCGGCCCTAAATGACTTGCCATGTAGAGGATGGTGTTGAAAGAAAAAATACTGATCCTCACATTTGTTAAAATGGTCAGGAATGTGTTACTCAGGATTACTGCAAATAGGGAAGAGACACAGGTTCAACTCTGAGTATAGTAAACACAGCTCGGGGTGCAGAGGAAGGAGCAGAGCTGGAGGCTGAGGTCAATGGGGCTGGCGGGGGGGTGCGATCAGCAGGAGGAGACATTGAGGGTACCGGTGCTCTGACTTCACCCATTTCACAGGGTTCCTGCTGAAGGAGGCCAGAGCAGCCGGATATCAAGGGTGGGTTTAGCTCACTTAGAAAGACTCTGGCTAAGTCTGGACCTCTAAGACCCCATCAGGACAGAGGACAAGGGCAAGGCCTAGCTGAGAACAGGGCTCTGAGAAGCCTAATTAAGCTTGGCTAAGGAGATTCTGGTGCAAGGTGGGGGAGGGGAGACGAGGGGAGACAAGGGAGGGCGAAGTTGCTCAAGAAGCCTTGGGATTCGGCCAAGGTGTGTTAAGGAGACACCAGGCTTGGGGTCTTCAGGGGAGCACCAGCAGGAATTAGAAAAGGAAAGCTGGGCAAGCAGACAGCACAGCGCATGCCAAGCACAGTTTGGCAAAAGGGAAGTAGTTAGATGTGACTTGAACAGGATTTCTCCACAGGGTCGCTGCTGAGGTTCAGGGCTGGTGCGATGGGGCATGCTGGCCTCCACCCCTGCAGGTGCCAGGGGTGCCCCCACCTCCCAGCCACTTCTCCAAGTCCGGACATCCAGAATTGCCTCCAGAGATTGTCGCGCGCCCTCTGAGGACACCATCGCGCCTGGTTCAGGTGCAGCATGAGCCAGAAGAAGGGACACGGGATAGGAACAGGACGGACAGGACAGCGGATTCCCGGAGGATGGCACGCCTGAGCGCTTTAGTTTGTGTAATGAGGGCCGCGACTTCCCTTCTCGGCATGGGGCCATTTTAGATGCCACGGAGGCAGAAATGATCGAATGGAGTGAGCTGGTGCATGCGGACCTGGCACAGTCAGATTTTTCAGAGTCTGCCTTTCAAAAAAGAGAGAGAAAAACAGCAACTGCTATAATGACTCATTATGAATGATCTTCGTGAATTAAGAGTTTGGGAAAAATCTTCCTATTTCTGATTAACAAGCAAGGTTACAGATGAGGCAACAAAACATAAAAGTGTGCTTTCTAGGGCTTAATTAGTCAAGATTTGAAAACATTTGTATATCTTGTCACTTTTATCTGTGGTGCCTCACATTTCTTTCCAGTTTACACGCAAAATGTGTTCCTGTGGAGGAAAACTTTCAAAGGTGAAAAGAAAAAATTCTGGTCTGTGTGCTTGACTGGTAGCACTGTGACAGAGATGTTAAAACTGTTTACTAATTTTAACAACCCCTACTTCAGCCACAATGCGCCGCAATGACCGGACAGGTGGCGGGTTCATGGGCACCACCCAGACCTGAGCCCACTGGCGTTTTCTTTTTCACTTCCAGCACAATTAGCAAAAGAAAGGGGGTGAGCTATTTAACATGGCTCTCTAGCTAATTTTTAATCTGTTTGAATGCGTGAATTTAAAAATGACTACTTGAGAGCTTCAGGGATTACTAAATAATAAACCCTGACGGTTCCAAAATCCAGTTAATAGTTGGACCTGGAGAATATGAAATATAGTGTTAATTTAGAATAACATAATGCCTAAAAATGAAGCAAGTTAGGTCTAATTGAGCTATGAACTGCTTCCCTTGTATTGTGTAATACAGGCCATACTAGCTGAGCGTTGCCGAGCTTAGATAACCATTACTCTTAGCAAATACGTTTATTGGGATCTCTCGCTCTTCATTATCCGACCTCATAAAGTGTATATCTGTATATTCCGATAAAACATAAACAGCAAGGAAGAGTCACAATTAGGATGCCCTGAGAAGCAACATCATAAAGCGGTATCTGTCTCCGAATGATTGTTCACTTAACTGTGATAAATATTTATCATCAGACTATAGAAAAAAAAATCCTTAAACAAGTATAACCTACGCTGAAAATGAAGGCAGCCTTTTACACTTTCAGTTCTTCCCCTTTTGATAGTACAAGCCTTTACCCTGAAACGCGACTTGAGGAGATCCGAGGAATTTGATTTTCAATTGTAATTATGCTGTAGAAACATCGAGAACATATTGGGTTCACACGTCCAATAGCCACTAAAAGAAACTTGGATTTGCTGTCATAGCATGAACAAGGACAAGAGAGGGTATGAAAAGGATGGAAAAAGAAACAGCAACGATTCTGGTAGGTAGTCAGTGCATAACCTTTTATGTCATCACTACTCTCATTGGAAAAATGTGTTTTAAATGATAAAATAAAGAAGAGAATAAACTCCTTAATGATCCCTACTCTCGCACTGGCTATGATGTGTCAACTGGGGAAAATAAGGAAAACTGAGATGTATATCCTGATGTTCCACTTCACTCGCATGGCTCTGGCTCTTGATGCTCACATGCGGGATCTTTATATTAGCATGTGGGTCAGGTACAGTCAAGGGAAGAATGGAGAAAGGAAGAAAGAGAAAGAAAGAAAGAAAGAAAGAAAGAAAGAAAGAAAGAAAGAAAGAAAGAGAAAGAGAGAAAGAAAGAGGGAGGAAAGAGAGAAAAAGAAAGAAAGAAAGAAAGAAAGAAAGAAAAAGAAAGAAAGAAAGAAAGAAAGAAAGAAAGAAAGAAGAAAGAAAGAAAGAAAGAAAGAAAGAAAGAAAGAAAGAAAGAAAGAAAGAAAGAAAGAAAAGAGCTCTGTCTTCTGGGTGAGTTTCAGAAGGGAAGCCAGTCTCTTGGCCAGACAAGATGGTTTCTACAAGCAGACTTCTGTCTCTGTGAGACACATGGAGCAGGGATAGAGTCCCCTCTCTATATAAATGCCTCCTAACTGCTGTGCCGCTCCTAACAAAGGCCTGACTCCTACAAACACGCCCTCTAACAGTGGTCTTGAACTTGGCACTGAAAGTGCTGGAGGGATTGTGCATACACAGAGGGCTGTGTCTCCTCTCTGGTGTCTCCGGGTCACACTATATGGGCTGGGGCCAGGGAATCTGCATTTCTAACAAATTCCCAGGTGATGCTTCTGATGTTGCTGACGGGTGACCCACACTTTGAGAACCAGATTCCTATAACAAACAAAGGATCTAGAGGATAACACTTCCAGGGGTTCATCTGGCACTGAAAAAAGTGAATGTCTTTTCCAAACACACGGCTCACACATTGGTGATACTACTTTTTCCCGCTTGATTTTGTTCACTATTTCTTCTTTTCTTCTCCCCATCTTTCTGCCTTTCCTTTGCTGTATGGATATCTCTATATTAATTCTTAATTTCCTTCTCCTATTCTCCATATTCCACTCTGTGTCACTGCTTCGCCTCCCTTCCTTTCATTCCTTCTTCCTCCTTTCAACCCTGTCCCCAGAGCTTCCCATCAGCGGTAATCAGCCTCCCGCAGGGCTCTCCACAGTGACAGAGACCACAGAAAGGCACCAAGTGGAAGAAGACACCAGCCAGGGTCTCATTCCTTGGTGAGCAGAATGAGGCCAATTGTCACAGTAATTTTAAAGAGGGAGGATATGAATTCTTTGCAGTGCATTCAAGAGCAGAAGCTTCTGCTTTTGCATTTAGCACCACATAAGCAAAACACATATTGCTATGTGAAATATTATACATAGAACAGTTGCTGTGTGCATACACTGCTGGCAGACTGAGTGGATTTTCAGCATTAATTCTCATTTTGGGGGCTATTCTTGCATTTTAGAATAAATAGTCCCTTGGTCTAGTTGTAACATGCACTTAACTCCTACACTGGATCAAGATTTATAACAGAGGTGACTATTATAAGAACATTTCTAGGTGAAGAACTGCCTTTAACAGATTTCGCTCTTTACAAGCACATTGTGCTGAACTCTGAATATTAGATGCATACAAAAAAAAAAAAAATCACACAGCGAGAGTTATCAGGCGACAGAATAGCTTCCCAAGGGGAGGCAGGGGCATTCCAGGGCCTCATCACTTGAGTCATTTGAAATGAGACTGGACCAAATACTCAACTACACCATTAGGGATGAAGCCTACCCCAGCTGAAGACAGACAAGATGACCTCATAGATCTCCCCCACCCCTCTCAGATCGTAAAATCAGAATGGAAACTCTGACTAGACCTCATGCTGCTTGGGGAAGGGGAGACACTAGTGAGCTGAATGGCAGTATCTCCAGGGCTGGACCATGTTACAGTGAGTGCTGAGGAGAAAAACTCTAAGTACTGTGGCCAAAAGATAGCCCCAGAACAAAAATCAAAATGGAAACATTCCCACATAAGGTCCCTGGTGCACTTGCGCAGACACTTGTACAAGGTAATATGTGTCCCCAGGTTTCTGATACATACTGTGAGCATTTGCAGGCTCCAACTACAAGAGGAGTGAATTACCAGTTAATTTCCTGGCTTGCTGTTGAAGCTATAACTGCCTCACTGAAGCAAGTATGGGAACAAAGAGAAACTCAGGTGACAGGCATGGCACCTCCGTAGTTCAGTATAATGTGGTCCATTGTAGTTACAGTTTACACTGCTTACCTGGAGAAAGGTAACTAGTTCCCCCAGCCCTTAGACATCAACTACTTGGACTGGGCCCTTCTCAGCTGCTAGGACTTAGAGACAACCATGTGATCTCTCTCCCACTGGGTGCTACAGCTGTAAAGAGCAGCTGGACCCACTGGGTATGCATGCTGCCCAGTACAGTCCCGTAATAATTCAAGGCAACTGCACAGGGGTGGACAGGAGAGAAATTTGGGGCTTGACTTGACTCAACACGCAATAGCCTTCACTCCAATTCAGTCGGCCCTAAACCACAAAACCCAAACCAGGGGCCGAGGATATAGCTCAGTGGCACAAACGCCTGCCTGGCAAGCGCATGATCCTGAGTTTGATTCCTGGTACCAAAAAAAAAAAAAAACAAAGAACAACCAGTTATCCCTGCCCACCTACATCCTTCTAAGAAAAACATGCATGGTCTAGGCGCACCTACTCAGGTGGTTCTGCTACTGCTCCCTGCCCCACTCATACAGCTGAATAGAAGTGGCTCTGATTATATTGGAGCCATCAGTTCAAAAGCTTGATTTTCAACATTCCAGTGGAAAAGACGATCCGCATCAACATGTATCTTGCATTCAGCAATAGAGAAAGCGCACCTAAGCCTGTTGCAGCAGGGATGGTTGATGGATGCAAAGACGCCCTGAGATTGGGAGGAACTGCACGACTGTGAGCAAAAAGAAACATGTGCCAGTCAAAATGATGAGGGCAGGGAATGGATGAATCTGGCAGCGGCAAAAGAAGCCAGCCAGAACAAGAGAATACAGCAAGTGTACAGGAGAGGGACACAGGGGATGGTACTGGAAGCTGCCTCATTTCCAGTTTGGCAACCCCAGCTCTTATCACAAACCTTTTTTTTTCCTTAAGAAGAGGTGACCCAAGTAGGACTCTGTTTCTACTCCTGCAGGTATGCCCATTTTCACGGATCCACATGAGTCTGGGATGAAAGGATCTTCACTACTTTAAACCCCAAGTGGTTATGTCATGGTAAAAGAGTGGTACAGCGGGCCACACTCTGTTTTTCACATATCAAGTGATTCTGGAAGATCCTGATTTGTAAGGGTAAGAAGAATAATTAGTAAAGATAGATAACAGCAACTGCAAGATGCCATTCGCTGAGTATCTCCAGGATCATTGGCTGTGAACACTATGTATAAAATTGTTTTCTCAATCATCACAATAATTTTGGGCATGGAAGACAACTGTAACCGAGAAGAAACAGAAGTTTACAAAAAGAGGCTGCTCCAGGCATGGTCTGAGAGGGCTGGAAGCCTCAGCAGAAGTGTTGAATCCTGGACGGCAGGCCTACCGAGTTACGGACCCAAGCTAGAACGGGGCCCAGGAGTTCAGCAGCCATCCACAGGAGACTCGCACCAACCCAGATTTAAGAAAATAAACCCTGACTTGGAGAATAACTTTCCGAGGCCACTAAGTAGTAAGGGGCAGCGTCAACACGAAAGCGTTTGTGCTGAGTGCTGGAAACTGTCCTGTCCACTTCAGGCAATTAATGAGGAGCCAGGCTGGCGCTAATCAGGTTAACACCTGTAATTCGGGATTCCCCTGAGATCAGATCAGTAGCCCTCAAGACTGTGTCTGTCCCCAGGGACCCTAACACAGAGAGCTCCATTTTTAACATACTCTGCTTCTTTCCTTCTTTCCTTTTTTTTTTTTTTTTGGATATGGAGGGATTCCTGGGTGGCAAAGACTCCACTTTTTGGAAATCACAATGCAAAGCGGTCCTGCTTCAAGAATACAGATTCCTTCTCTCATTTCTCTATAAATGCACGCACATAAAATTAAGGAGCAGCACAGCATATTGTGCACCAGACATTGTGCTCAGTCCAGAGCACAATATCCCGGTCCAGAACTTTCTACAGTAGCACAGTGCCCCCGTGTTTGTGACATGCATTTTGTAATCCCTAGGCACAGGGGACTTAAATGTGTGACTAAGGGGCTGTTATTTTTTTTTAAATTTTATTTAAATCTCAGTTGAAATACTGCCACAGGTGCAATGGCCAGTTTCTATATTGCACAGCCCACTCTACATGCCTTTCCTTACTTAAACTGCACTCTAAATCCATCAGGGTGAGGCAAAGACTGTGCCCATCAGACAGATGCAGAAACTGAGGTTAGCAGAACTAAGCAAATGAAGTCACACAACCAAGTTGCCAGGTCTGCTCTGACTTTTTGATTTACAGGGCACCAGGGTGCTCAGCTGCGTTTGGATGGGTGATCCTGGGAAGCCGCTGCTCAGAGAGCTGCCAAAGCAAAGACAATGACAATGACTGCCCTGTCCTAAAAGTGCTGCATCTGAGCTTCTCTTCCTCCAGGCAGCAAGTGTGCTGGCGCCCACCTGACGGCCATCAAGGGAGGACGTTTGGGCATTATTCTCATGTTATTAAATGTGCATTCTCCAGTTACAATAAAGCACTTCTGTCACAAATGATTTATATGGAGACAGTGCTTCTCCCTGCAGGGAACAGGAAGAGCAATGTTATGGTTTATATCTAGATGTCCCCCGATGCCTCGCAAAAGCACAGGCGGGGCCTTTGGAAGGTGACTGGATTGTATGGGTGTCATGGGGTCTGCTCAGTGGGCGTGACCCGGAAGGGTGAGCTCCCGGCCCAGCTTCTCCATGGACTCTATTTCCTGTTCATCATCCCCTGTTGGGCAGCTCCCCTTCACCATGCCCCTCTGCCACGATGTCCTGCGGCGGACAGCAAATTAACCTCTCCTCCTTTAAATTATGAGTGTTGAATATTGTAGCTCAGCAATGGGGAAACACGACTAAGACAAAAAGCTTCTGACTATTTCTTAATGAAGAAGACAAAGAGGGACAGGAGGAGGAGGAGAAAAAGAACCTGTGCACATACAACGGTCATTCTTTACTGCATGGTCTTTGCAGGCCCGACTCATGTCTCCACCCTCTACTGTGCTACCACCATGATAAGAAATAGGCCTTAGAATCTCAGGTGCCGTAAACCACCTCCATCTTGCACATAGCAGGTGGGTGGAGGACTCGGTTTTCCCAAAGCCATCCCCAGGTTTGAGGTCCTGGAGCCTTCCCAGTCACTGCATCAACCTCCTTTCACGAAATGGCACCTGAGATTCTAGAAACAGGCTCTGCAATCCCCAGCATTCCTGGTCTCTCCTCTGGGGATGGGGCAGTGGAGATAGAAGAAAAAGGCCCGGCCAAGTTGAACTGACTCTGCACACAGGTTCATCCTGCAAAACATGGGCAGTGCTCCCTGGGTAGGGGACCTCTCTGAGCCTCCGTTATTCCCAGGGTGAAAAAGGGAAGAACATGCCTCTTCATGGAACGCCTCTGAAGGGGTAATGAGCAGATGAATGTGGATCCTAGGGCGGGGATCTGAACAAAGAGAAGATTTCTATAACAGCTCCCTTCTAGCCCTTGGTCCAAATGCCAACCCTCTTCCAGGTCTATCTCAGAAGCAGTCTTGTTTAGCAAGACTTCCCTACTCGCCACGTCACGTCTCCATGTGCTTTTGTCTTTCACAGATCTACACCTATGTTTTGGCCCATGGATCCATGCTAGAATTTCTGGGTGTGGACTGCTGATAGTGATCAGCTTCCTGAGCACTAGAGCATTGCCTTGCCCATCTTTCCTCCCATGCTGCAACCAACACACAGTCCTCCACACAGCAGGTGTCTCAGTAATGATGGTTTTGTAGATTTCTGTAAAAAGTGAGACTGAGATTTATCTGTAAACGATGATAAATCCATCCATTCATCCACCCACTCTATATTTATTAAGCACATACTTCATCTCCTAAGGGCCAGACGTGGATATGGATGATACTCAGCACACAACAGGAACCAAAACAGACCGGAACTCAAGCCTTCAAGGCAGCTGCTTTCCAGTCGGGAAGAGGGGGTGAGACAGTGACCAAATGGCCAGATCAAATAGAGAATCGGTGATGCATGCTGTGAAGAAATACAAAGCAAGGGAGAAATTCAGGGAGAGAGATTTAGGAAGAAATTCACCGTCTTAAACAGTGGCCAGGGGAGGCATCTCTGGAAAGCAGGCACTTGGGCAAAAATTTACAGAAGCTGAGAAGGCCATTTTTTAGAAATAAAACTAATTTGCAAGGCAGAAATAATACGCCTAAAAAATGCTTGGTTCTTAACTCAGACAAAACACATATTTCACTGACTCCCCTCAGCTTTCTACCTGTTTTTCTGTGTCTTAACAGCAGCTAACCCTAAGTGAACCTTACTATGCGACCGGCACCATCCAGGTACTTTGCATAACTGAGTTCACCATTAAGAGAAAGGTGTAGACCAGGGACAGAAAGGCCACCACCTGCTGGCCCCGGTGAGGCAGGCAAAAAGGTTCAGATGAGATTTAAGTCACTGTAAATGCCAGGGAGTGGTGGGGACAGCAGCAACCTGAGAGGGCATGCCCTTTCTAGAGCAGACGCCATGCATACAGCATGGTTTGTCATTATATAATCTCTTGCCTTTGCCACAAAAGTTGGAAATCTGGCTTTCTTTACGAAATTCCCCAATTCAAAAAACGTTGTTCAGCAACCAAAAGTTTTCAAAGCCATGCTGTGGCCCAAAGTTTTTTTAAAAAATGTTTCCAGGTTATAAATGGTCTAACCAGTGAGTTTTCAACTTCTGACATAGACAGTAAGTAACAAGTACACCGTAGAAGCCAAAACATTGACAAAGATTCTGTTAGACAGCCTGGGCCCTTTCCCCAAGACACGTAGGAAATTTGTGTCACATGCAAACAGCGGATTACTTGGGACTTGTCATGCGACTGCATGGGGCTCAGTGGCTTGAGGGTCCTGTGAGGGGTGAAATACAATATCCCCTGGGATTTGAATGTAAGACCAGCTCGTAGTTCATTAAGAAAAAATATGCTTTAAAAAAAAAAAAAAAAAGAAAAGGTATGTTCACTACTAATAATTGCTTTTGTTGCTTGTTTTTCTTTTTTTTATTTGCTAAAGCACTGCCAATAAAAATGCATTTGGCAAAATCACCCAGAGGAAACACCACCGTTATTCAAACCTGTTTTTCTTCTCCTTTTACTTGATAGTTCTAAATTAACTTATCAATAATGTATTAAAGTAATACTCAAAAATGGAACAATACTGCACCTTTAAGAAAATATTATTTTTCCCGAGGTCCTATCAAGGTAAATTTCATCAGTATTCAAAGAATGAGCAAAGCACTTCAACAATTTATTTCAATAAAAGAAGACTTAGCTGAAAGGAGTATAAATGATGAGAACTTGCTTTAAACTGATTTATTCCCTGCAGCAATAAAAGGAATGTTTCTTCACTCAGCTGTTTAATATGCAAATATGCAGAACATCCAGCCCCTGACAGCACATCATTAATAAAACCTTGCACAGAGCAGAGCGCCCGATATTTCATCCTGATGAAAATACATGATGATGATTTTAGACTGTAGACTTTCAGAGTTGGAACAATGTGCTTTCTGGTTATGAAGCCCGCCTGTCACAGAGAGGAAAGCAGGTTCTCAGATCAGTGACACGATTTCTACAGCAGGAAGTCCCAGGGTAAAGAAAACAGAACACAGGGAGAGCTGACAATAGTTCACGCTACCAAGGCCCGTGGGAGGAGACAGAATAGGCAGTCAGCCCAGGCACAGAAGGGGTCAAGGTCTGAGACACTGTTCTCTTGGCGATGGTGGCTTGCTCCCTTTCTGCGTTTGATTTGGACTAGGAGTATGTAGGATACTTTCTGCTTGACACTAGCTTTATGTCCACCATGAAAGTCCACGGTAAGGAAAATACAGAGCTAAAGAATGTGAATCTCTTAGAAGCCCTCTGTCTACACACCACGCATTTGGGGAGTAGGAATTTCAGAATTACTCTCAGACTCTTAAGACAAGCAAAATATAGGAGGAGCTGGAAAAATTCCTTGTGCCTTTGCTTTCCACTAACATCTTGGATTCAATTTAATGGTATATGTTAAGATTTCTAAAGCATCAAAAATTTTTTTGCTTCTTTACCACTTTTATATTTTCCAATTTTTCTGTAATGTATATGCCATATGTATAGTCAAAATCATGTTTTGAAAAATGTAGTTTCCTTTTTTCTTTTCTTTTTTTTTTTTTAAAGGCCATCTGTAGGGGATAGTGACTAGGGATATCTAAGATTTTAAACACTAGGAAGGGTGACAGCCCATCTTCCAGAGTCTTGGAACCTTCCCACAAAACACACTGGCTCACAAAATAAGTATCTGTGACATGGTAAAGGGCATTACTAGTTATAAGTCTTTAAAGAATTGCCTGGGACATGGCAAGATCCATAAAAGAATTATTAAATCAATAACCAGTAAACCAGATTAAAACCGAAAGGATTTTAGTTTGCAAAGATGAGTTTTCTACAAACATTATTGAACAGACAGAGGATCCAGAAACTCTGATTTTTTTTTTAATCAGTTAATTGTAAGTCTACCATGTTGTCTAATTCTTGTCTAAAGATTGGAAAACTTTTGCATTAAAATCCCAGGTCTCCAGGAAATCTCATTTTCCTTATCTGATAAATATGCATAATCACAATGCTTCTCTGTTGACGAATGTTTTGAGAATTCAGTGTCAGGATCTCATCATCTGTGCAAACATTCTGCACAATACCTGGTCCTCAGCTCAAGTTGGCCACTCATTGAGCGCATACTGTATACTAAATACTGCATGTGTTAACACAAACCTCAATGACAACCCTCCAACACAGCACTGTTCAAGGCATTTCACTGAAGGGGGACTAAGGCAGATGATGTGAAAGAGGCCCGTATGCTGCTCGCCCTTGAAATTGAGTGTCTGTCAACGAACCCTGCACTGTGTACTGACTGCACTCTAAGTCTGCTACTTCTCCCAGGAGAAAAAAGAAATTCGACGGAGCAATGGTTCAAAAATACAAGGAAGAGCAGATTTCTCCTATCTTCAGTCACAATTCATGTTCAAAGATTTCTTTTCCTTGATTTTTATTTTTTTAAATAAAATATCTGAAAAACAATTTGGATTATAAGGTAGCCAGCTGGAAGAGACAGGCAGGGGACAGAGTACACAGAATACAGCTTCACAAAGGAAGTGTTCCGCTTTCTGGGGCTACTCTGCTGTTTCAAAATCTCTCAACTTGCGAGTTTTTTTTTTTTTTAATAACTTCAGTAACTTGAGAAAAGAAATCAGTGAACTTATTCTGCAATAGTGTGTTGGGCAGAGAACGTGTCCCCTCTGCTCTTACAACCACATCTGTTCCTGTCTCTATCACCTCTGTTCTCTTTATCCAACCAAAACGGACAATTCTGTGTGCTGCAGGGAAAAGGGTTGCGGGATGTGATTTCCAAATATTTCAATTATAAATCAATCGTTTAGCAGAATTCAATGAAGTTTGCAAAATTTCCCTTTGAATCAGCTCCCACCGAGAATCTGAAAAGTCTTGAGGGCAAGATTTCAAGTGGTCTCTTGCAGGTTTTAGTAAACTTCTCCGAGCTAGTACTTTCCATGTTTCTGATTTTATGTGCTCAGTAATACACCCTCATAACTCAAATGGGATGAACCAATTAAACATTTCCCTGTAGTCTCTAAAAGAGCTGCTCTTGGCATGTTTTTTGCATGGCACAAACCTCTGCGGGAGGATACGATAGAAATCTTGCACTATTTAAATATAGAATTGGGACATCAAAGAAAGGGTTGTATTGAAATAACATGGATAATTAAGGAAGTGGAGAACAGTAATAACTGATTTACATAAAATGCTAATGAGTCTCTTGACTTGTTTGGCAATTTGCACTTTAGGCTTGGTTACTGTGGCTCCAAATTTATGATCTAATTTTTATTTTAATATTTTCTTTTAGCAAGTTGTAACCAACCCTAATGGGTGCCTGCCAACCTCTAACTTCTTGGCCATTCAACTACAGAGAAGCATCTCTTCCAGTCTGGTGTAAGGCGCTTGGGGCTTGCGGATGCAACTAGTTCTTGGGTTTCCTGGCTGCCTTGTTTTAGATGGCTTCTTTCCATGTTATGGCACTGGTGTGATTACTGGTGATCAATAATGTTTAAAGCATCCACAAGTAGCTAAGGTAACTGGGTTGGAAAACCGATTAAAAACATTCAGGGATTTCTGGTATACCCACCCTTGCTACCTGGAGGGACAGCCCAGGGCAGGGCACCCTCTTGCTCTAGGTTAGTGTTTATTCTTCACTCTGGAGAAGAAATTACAGGCTCTAAAAATTCCTGT
Organism: Chinchilla lanigera; assembly: GCF_000276665.1. Classification (NCBI taxonomy): domain Eukaryota; kingdom Metazoa; phylum Chordata; class Mammalia; order Rodentia; family Chinchillidae; genus Chinchilla; species Chinchilla lanigera. The sequence continues at coordinate 1,740,847 of NW_004955522.1, read as the reverse complement.
TTCATTGAACTCTTTTCCCGATCTCACTTCACAGGGCCATAGCCTTCCATGAATGAGAATGAGAGCCCTGGCCGTCCCTCCAGGACATGCCTGCTCACTGACCTTCAGCATACCCTGCTTCCCTCCGAGGCCTCTAAGCATGATCCATTGCCTTCTCAGGCCATTCCCCCTTCACCCCATCGATGAGTTTCAAAGCTACTTAAATTTCCAAGTCCTGACGTGCTGCGGCGGTGGCCCGGGCTCTGCCTCTGCTCTCTTATGGATTGTGCAAGGTCACCGCCGGGGAGAGGAAGGAGGCAGGCAGAGCATTTATCAGGATGTATTGCTTTACTTTTTCTATCCATCACCAGGGCGATGATTCTATTTTAGTGAAAATCCATTGAACTCCGATCAAGTCAGATGGCTGTTATCATTGGAAACTCAAGAGCTGTCACGCCGTAATCAGTACAAATGTTGGCCCTCGAAATGGGGGGCTCCGGACCAGGGATGGTCTTCTGGGGACCTTTGTGGTCCTTCTGCCTTCTAAAATTCCATCCAGTCATTTTTATTTAAGTATCTTTTTGGCTGTTCTCCTTGCAAGAGGTAAAATCTGGTTACTCACGTTGGAATGAACTGAGTACATGCAGTTTGGGCACAGTTTAGAGACACAGAGGTCTCTCTTGGACACAGTCACCTGCCCGCCCCCTGGCACACCTGGGCACCTCTGAATGACCAGAGGGCTGGGCAAAAGGAGTGTGCATGTGCACACACATACACACACACACACACACACATAGACATTCACACACATATGTACGCTCTCCAGTCTTGGTCGAAATGACCAAATTCTTCCTGCACTACTCCAGGGTCTATTCGGTATACACCCTTTTGATCATCACACTGGGTTACGGAGCATGGTGTTTTTTTGTTTTGTTTTGGTTTGGTTTGGTTTTTGTACCGGGAATCGAACTCAGGACCTTGCACTTGCCAAGCAGGCACTTGTGCCACTGAGCTTTCTCCCCGGCCCTGACCACAGTGTTAGCAGGCACCTCAGCCTCTCGCCCTGGAGTTTTACAGTAATCACCCCTACTTGCATTTACATGTATTCAGAAGGTTTCATGCTCCCAGTTGTCACTTTGAGCACAGAAAGAAAAAAAAAAAAAAGAAAAAGAAAAAATTGCAAAGCTCTTTGGAAATTTCTTTTTCGCTTGTCTTCTGGACAAGGAGTTCATTAAAATAACAAAATCATTTAACGATCTGAATCTTTAAATATTGGAATAAAATCATTTCAAGATATCTGCTGCTCTGCTGGTGTTCTCAACTTTTAGGAAAAAAAGGAGTGGTAAAAGATGACAGAATACGTTTTAATCAGGGTTCCACTGCTTAGTGTGATGCTTAACTTTAACTCTTAAGCATCCAAAGAGTGAATGATGTTCTCTATAGATGGCCCCAAATCATATTTCTTCCTCATTCCAGTGCATGGTGAGCTGCAAAAGAATAAAACAAGGCCCCCAAAGCTAAGCACGTGTGTGTTTGTCTCACCACTTGTTAAAACGTAAACCAATTTGCCAAGGTAGACTCCATTTTGCAATCTATACCTTCACTCCTTTATATTAGCAAGGGTAATTGGATATTGACAGTTCATTCTTAAATATATTTACATTTTAAATAAAAGCAATGATAATCAGCGCATTTATTTATTGGTCAGTTACTCTGAACCAGGCATCGTGCCCACGGCTTTACATAACTGTCTCCATTTAGTGGAGAGAGGGAATCTCCACTTTATAGATGAGGAAACTGGGCTCTGAGCACCAGCAGAGAACCGGCTCATCATCCTACTTAGAAGTGGCAGGCACATGGAAACGACGCTAACGGCCTCCTGATGGAGTTGTATTAAATAAGCTAAACCACTGAAAATATCTGTATTAGTCTCCAAGTCACAAACAGTGTGGTTTAACAGTAGAAGTGTCTTCTCTCGCAGGTCAGGAGGCCAGCTGCCTGAGACACAAACGTCCTCGAATTTCATCCCTTCATTCCAGAAGGAGGGAGAAACTCTCCCCACGGCCTGGAAAGGGAATTGTGAGGTGGAGGTGACCGGGAGCTGAGCATTTCAGATCTGCTTGGTAAATTGGGGTATCACCATGCTGGCTGCAAGGCTTGTGTGTCTCCGGACACCACCTTCTAGGGTTTTCCACCCGGCATTCACCAAGGTCTCCTCCCCCATTGTGAAGAATTCCATCATGAAGAATCAATGGCTCTTAACACCCAGCAGGGAATATGCCACCAGGTCCAGACTTGGAATCCGCCATGGGAACACTGCCCAAGAACTCAAAGAGGCAGCATTGAAACCATCAATAGAAAAAACACAAAAAATTGCTCCTCTATACCTCCCGGTCCTCCTCACCCCACCCATGTTCACTCACCTGTACCTGGGAAAAGTAAGATGCCTTTTGCTCACTGCTGACTATTCTCAGTGATCTTATACCTTGTCCTTACTACACTAAAGGGTTTTGATTCATTCTTAAGTCCCAAGTGCCTAGGGTGAAGGAGGAAGTAAGAATTCAAGAATACATCACAAAGGACACATATGCTGAATGGTGGACAAAGAAATGGATAAAAGCTTCTACCATCCTTCCTGGCTGCCCAATGACATTGTACCTTGTGGCCCTTGCCCTGGCAGTACTACTTAAAGGATGCCCAAGGGGATTCATGCGTAACAGAAGGAGCAATGGGTGTGGGGTGTAAGGATGGAGCTGTGGTTGGATGGCTAGCATATTTAAGGTAAGCTTTGGCTGAGAGCAGGGCAGAGCGCAGTGGGATGGAGACCAAGGGCACTTCCCAGAGACCACGGAGTAGCACTAAGAGGAAGAGGCTGGGGAGTGCTGATTACGGCTCCACAGTTGCAGGTGCCTTGTAGGACAAGCAAATTCCGTCTGATATGAGAGCAGGAGACAGAGAAACAGGAGAGATTTCCCAAATGAGTTCATTAGAACACTGGAGCACAGGGATGGTTATTCTGATCAGTATCCTTTTATGAAAATCACCCTCAGTTTAAATTTTCTGCAAAAAAAGTACCCAGAAAACACACTGATCTTGAGATAACTCATTAAATCACAATGCCAACCTGTCCAAGTCTAAAAGTGGTGTTGAAAGAGACAGCTCTGCTTCTAAGAAAGATGGTTTGCTATGGGGGTGGGGAGGGGGGTAGCTCTGTGGTACAGTGCTTGCCTGGCATGCTCGAGGGGAAAAAGAAAGAAAAAAAAGAAAAAAAGTCTGCTATTAGGAGCAGAAAGCTCAACTTTAAATGCCAAGGAGCTGCACACAAGTTCTCGCAGAAGCTGTCAGCAAGCGCATGAAGCCGTGTGCCTCGCTCCTGTTAAATGGGATGAGAACACTTACATGCAGGGGGTGTTAGAAGATGAAATGAACAGAATTCTTTGAATGACAGACTGTGTTTATACGAAGCACTGAAGTGGTTCTTTAAAAGCTGTGGTCGTCATGAGCCTCTTTTTAATTAAATATGAAAACAAATCCTTCGACCCTATGTTGCACGAGGTTGCAGAGTCGAGGCGAGGTGTGCTGTGGGGACACATCCCCACAGTGAGGTTTGGGACATGCACTACCAGCCACCAGAGGAGCAGGGATAAAGAAATATGCTGCCTTCTACACCGAGGAGGATTCACCACATGTTCGCTGAGCACAGGGCTATTCACATGACACACACCTTCTTGCCCACAACACCACGTGATGAGATCAAAAGGACCAATATGTCCACTTTACAGGTGGAGAAACTGAGGTCAGAGAGAACAGCCAAATCACCCATGGTTACAGAGCTATTAGGCTGTAGCAGTGAGGACTAGCGTCTGACTCTGGAACCCACACACTTCTCCATGTGCAATCCATCACAGCCGGTTCCAGAGAGCCCCTCCTGCAAGGCCTCACCTTGGGGACTGTAAGAAAAGTGCTGCTGGGGCTGCCCCAGCTACAACTGCTGTTAGGATAGTCTGAGACTGAGAGCTGCCTGGGTGCTCTCCCTCCTTTGTTCTCTCGTGGCTGCCGTGGGTTTTGTGTCAAAGGCTATGTCTCCCACTCCACTCATATCAGCGTGCTGGGCACAATCACAATAAACAGTAAGGGTTTAAATTTTAAAAAGTATATCACACTGGCATGGATCCCCTGTAAGGTACTCAAACACACTTTCTCAGCCTTCTTGCCTCTTTCTGAAGCAGTTCTGGGGCTCCTCTTCCATGTCTCTATGAGGTATGATAAAAAGTCTGGGGAGAGCTGCTGCTGATTGTCATCCAGTGGAAAGCAGGCTTCCAAAAACAGCACAGTGTTCTCCACCTTGCTCCCTGGATTTGGGCCTGTGTGTGATTTGCGGCTTTCCCCAAAGTCAAAAGGACCAAGAAAAGGAAATGTTTTACATCAGTTCAGGACCTTGTGGCAGCTACAACAGCTCAACTGAAGACACTCACACGCACAAAAAAAACTGTTAGAACTGTTTCAGAAAGTGGGAAGAACGATGGGATACATGTGCTAGAAGTAAGGGAGAGCATTCTGAGAGGGGCCAATGGCAATATGTCTTTTATTATAATACATTTTTTAAAAATTTTAAGCATTACCATATATTTGATCATATCTTGTATAACACCAGTAAGGAGCATTCACTGACATTTTCATTGGCAGCAGGGGCTAGGCTAAGGTCACTGCTGGCATTAGCTTACCTGATTCTCACCATCACTTGGTGAAGATGCCAAAATGCTACACTTAGTCCCATTTTATGGAAAAGAAATATGAGTTTCAGACAGGTTGTAGAATAAGATCAAGGCTGCAGTTACTATACGACAGAGACTGTTTTCAAGTCCTGACCTGATGGACAACCAAGACCCATGGCTTCTCCCCATGTTTATAGGTGGCATTTATAACTGTATGCTGGCCGCTGTCCTATGCACATTCATGCTTCTTCTCATCTGACCCTCGCAGGGACTTTATCTAGGAAGACAGAGATTGTGCTCACCTTTGTGTACACCACTGCACCTACTGCGCTTGCCTCCCTGTGGAAAGAAAATGGTAAGGCCTGGTGGGATCAAGGATGAGGGGGAATATTATTTTGATCTGGAATAAATTTAAGAAATGAAGACACAACAATTCTATATCCAAAACCCCTATGATAAATATGTAAGGGATGTTTAATTCAGCATGCATTTGTGTTCTAGGGCTAGAGATAACATACAGACATTTAACTCCCTCTGACCCCTCTGAAGCCCCTTATTATGTCAAAACCTGGCTGAGGACACTGTCTTAGGAGAAGCTGCCCTCTGGCTTAAGTTTGAATGTACCATGGAGCCTCCTTGGGAGCCTTAGAATGGGACATGTCAGGAGAATTAAACGCAAACTTTTATCTCTTCTTTTCAAATCTCCTTTCAATCACTAATCTCCTCAGCAAAGCACACAAGCAAACAGTCCCATTAGGTAAGAAACACAAAGCACTGCCGTGAACCCCCCTGAATTAATGCACCTGCTCTTTCCTCCATGACGGCCCTTCCCAAGATGACCTTGTCAATCAGTAGATCTTGTTTTGTCTGCATTTCTCAATGACTTGAGGCTCTACTTGCGGCTGAAGGAATCTGCTTGTCTTTAAATGGACACCGAGATCAAACAGTGTCACAGGTGAAATGAAATTCACAGACATATGCAGATCTTCAAAATGATTCTTTTAAAAAAGTGAAGTACAATATCCCAGCCTTACAAAACAGGCTGTAAAGATAGTATATATGAACCACTGTGTTGGCTTCAGTTGTTCTGATAGTCAAACAGGATCTCTCTGGGCCTTGTGATGGACATAGGCAGTCCGACTGGGCTGGGTTGGGGCCTGGTAACAAGTAACCCCCAGATCTCACTGTCTTAAGGCCACCACACAAAAGCACAGCTTGTTTCTGCATATCCATTTGGATCCACAGGCTCTTGTCTTTGTCTTTCTTCCAGGACCCACCTGGACAAGGCAGCTGATTGCTGGAATCCTGCTGGTAACCATGACAGAGCAAAAGTAACTGCAGTACAACACATGCTAGGCTCTTAAATTTCTGCCTCAAAGAGGTGTACACCATCACTCCATACCAATTCTAGAGATCCTATTCAGCCACAAGGCAGGGAGAGACAGCAATGCCACATGCCCAAGGGGAGAGAAAAATTCAGTCATTATGCACAGCCCTATGAATCCCCAAATAGTAAAGCAAAACCACGAGCATGTGAAAAATTCCTTTCTCCACGTATCGGGATAGGTAGACCAGATGACCCCAGAAGCCCTCCGTCCACCTCGGAAACACCTCACCCCTACCCAGAGCTCAGTACCCGGGTAGCCACGACCACTGCAGAAAATTCCACACGGCCCTGGCCTCTGCTATCTTTTGTCCCCATCACGTTTACCTAATAGATGATAGTACCAATTCCCATTGGCAGCCCTTTGTAGTGTAATGAACAGGATGCAGGCTGATGAATGCAGCCACCGCACAGAAAACGTCAGTTCTTTCATTAAGCAAACCTTCCCAAGTTCATTGTATTGAACCGGGGTTTAGGCTATTAGGCTGACACATGACAGAGCCAATTCGACTCACATTGTAAGTGCCTATTCATGTTTGGCAAATTCTGTTTTACGCACATGCACACATTTAGAATTGGACCCTTGTTGCCTGTGACTTTTTTTCCCTGGAAATCTATTTTCCTATTTTTAACTGTTAATAATTGCAAAAAATCCCACTTTAGTAACTGAGCCTTAAGAAGCCTAATTCAGAGAGAGCACAATGCATCACCACACAGAGTTTCTATTCCACTGGCTGCCTGGCAGACTTGCTCTTCCCAGATGCACCGATATTGATATACTGGGTTCGTTTGTACAAGAGAAAGTAATCAAATACTTGGGTACAGAATTTAGACATGGCTGGCTTTTCTCTTTGCTCACTCTAAAAGGGAGACATTATTTAAATGCTCAGAATCCCTGCTAGTGAGAGGGGACATGACTAAAGGCATCATTATAGGGGACAGGCTGAGAAGGAGCTGGCTTGACCAAGGAGGATGCTCAGGGAACCCACAGTCAGGCATGCCGGCTGCTTTCTCTCCAGCCTGCCAACTCCTGAATCTGCAACTGCTCCATCATGCCTGCATTGGGTCCCCACCGGGTGATCAGGCCATAATGGTGATCAGGATGTGGACACAAAGAGTTAGGAGCTTGTGGACCAGGGCAAAGAATCAGGCCAACCTACAGCCTTAGCCATGGAACTGGAATCCAAACTCTTTTCTCCATTTCTGTTACTATCACCTGGTTTCAGTGCCCATAATTGGTCTTTCAGAGCCCTGAGCCACCCCCTCAGCATACCCCTTAGCTTCCACTCCTGACTTTTATTACCTGTTATTCTCATTGCAGCTATGCATTGTTTTAAAAGGGTGAGTGAAACTATGTCATCAGCTAGCTTGAAAACTTCCAATGATTTTCACTATAATTAGGAAGAAATCATGACTCCTTTCAGGGGACTCACAACCTGTGGCTTTCCACCCTTTCGGTCTCACCATCTACCATCCCATCTGGTTAGAAACAGTGGCTGCTTCCTCTCTCCCAAAAAGTTCAAGTGAATTTCCACCACAGGGCATTTGCACTTCCTCTACCTCAACTGGAATTTTCCTTGCTGACATCTTTGTAGGATTGCCACCATTTTAGGTGTAACTCAAAAGTTACCTCCCCAAAATGTAACGTGGGTCACATATACAATCTCTGTCTAGTTCCTTTTCCACTTTTTATTTGAAATAATATAAAATATTCAAGACATTTCCCTGGTACTATGGACATCATTGTCATAAAAGATACTGGAATGAAAATATAAGCCCATACTATAATTTGTACATGGATATTCATATCAGCATTATTCATAATAAGAAAACAGAAGCAACTTTGTGAAACACTCATAGCAGCCACTATTTGTAATAGCCAGAGATACGCAAATGTTCATACAGCGGTATCATTCATAATAGCCAGAAAGTGGAAACAATAGAAATGGATAAATGGTAAACAAAATGTGATATATCTATAGAATGGGATATTATCTGGCCATAAGAAGAAATGAAATACTAATACATGCTACAACACGAATGAACCTTGAAAACATTATGCTAAGCAAAAGAGTCAACTACAAAAGGCCATGTATCATATGAGTCCATTAAAAGGAACTGTCCAGACTGGACAAATCTACAGAAACAAACTGAGAAGTGATTACCCGAGGCTGGAGTAAGAATACGGACTGCTACTAACGGGGACAGCGTTTGTTTTGGGGGTGATAAGAATGTCCTGGAATTGGTAGGATGTGTGCGCAATGTAGTGATAGTACTAAAATCCCCTGAATTGTCCACTTTAAAGGGACAGTACTGCAGTGTTGAATTACATCTCAATAAAAAAGTAATAGGTTGTGATTCCAAGACTAATTTCAAAAGAGGCTCTGGCATCTGGGTTTCTCTCCAGCTCCTGTTCTTTCACTTGCTCATGCTGAATAGAAGCTGGCTACCACGCTGTGAGCTGCCACTCGGGGAGGTCCACGTGGCAACACCACCAACCACAGCCTGCAGTGACCTGAGGCTTCAGACCAACAACCACCAAGAAGCTGAACCCTCCCACCAGCTGCGGGCATGAGGTGGGAGCAGACCCTTCCCCAGCCAGTCCCTGTCAGTGATGCAGCCCCCTGAGAAAGACGCTACCCCATGCCTCTCGCCTCTTCAGCCACCAGTACTGAGACGGCTAATGCATGCTGTTTTCAGGTAAAAGAGACAGAGATTATTCCAGGGCACCTAGCTCTACAGTGCTGGGCTTCAGGTCCCGGGTTGTCAGTGTGTTCTCCGCATTTTGCAGTACTGTCTTACCCATCCCTGCATCCCTGCATTGGTCCCCATCACATGATGCTGAATACAGAACAGGTGCTTCGTAGAGTTTTCAAGAACACAGTAAACTTTTTTCCATATTGTTTTCTACACAAGGCTAGAAAATGCTCTTGAGGAGGGAGAACTAGAACAAATGAAAGTGTCAAGAGTGTGGATGTCTCATCCTTTGCAGTAACGCCGAGGAAATTCAAACAAGACTCTCAGAGAACCGTGGTGAACTTACCATCATCCTGCACGCTATGTAGGGACAAGAGGGGGCTGTAAGATTTGGCCGTGGCTGGGCCAACTATAAATACGCAGTATGATGAAAATATATGGTGAATATTTACATGTAAGTACTTTACTAGAGTAAAACACATGCTATCATTTACTTGCCACTTTCTTAAGCAGTTCTGAAAGTCCTCTTTTGGGAGTATCTTTAGTCGTGCTGTAGTAGCTGCCTGGTAGTCCACAATCAATTCAAAATGGTTAACTTTCATGGTCATTTTGACTTTAGGGAAGAGCCAGAAATTGCAGGTGGTGGATCCACTGAATAACAGAAACACTCTAATGTTTTCAGAAGCATGCCGTTCTGTGGAATGGCACGCTGCAGCGGCGGCAGCAGCAGCAGCATTCACCATGTTTTTTCACCATAATTTATACAGGCACTCATGAAAGAGGACTTCCAGAACTGCTTCAGAAAGTGGCAAGAATGGTGGGATAAGCCTGCTAGAAGGGAGGGGTGGAGTATTTTGAGGGGATTCATGGTAATGTGTCTTTTGCCATAATATTGTCTTTTAATGTAATTTTAAAATTCAATGTATTTTTGATCACCCCTTATATGTCCTGGCTAACTAGTCCTTAGCATAGCCCACCTGCTGTGGCTCTCTGTGAAGCACTCATTCCTAGCATTCTGCACACCTCCATGTCAGGTCATCAATTACTATTAATAGAAGATGACATTAGTCCACATTCAATTCACGCTGCCCCTCCTGAAGCCCTTTCCCCCAAACACGCACAGAGCCTTGGCCCCTTTCACTTCCTCTGCAGCACATCCCCCTTTCAGGAGAGATTTATTACAGGGTTGTCAACGCAAGCCTACCTTTACGGAAAAAGATAAAAATAAAGAAACACCTTACAAGAAGATGCTGTGGCGAAAGCTAAATCATAAATGTTTGATAAGGAATGGTCAAATCCAGACAAATAACTGCTCAATCCCACTTTGTATTAAGCAGATAAAGTCATACAGAAAATCAATGAGCTGTACTGAAAGGGGAAAAATGGCTAAGCTTGGGGATTGGGCTACGGAGTATTATGAAGTGTCCACTTCACAAGAATCTTACAACAAGAGAGCTACATTAATTTTAAAAAGTGGGGGTGCTAATTGTTGACTTGCTAAACCTATCAGTAGTCTTTTGGTCCCTTCTGCTGCTACTGGAGATAACTTCCGGGGTGACACAGACATCTGTGTGTGTAAACAGTGAAGAGGAAACTGGCATAATCATGTCAGAGGACAATTGAGCAATTCTTGGGAAATTAATTATTTGGAAGATGTACACACCCTTTACCCCAGCGTTTCCGCTACTGGGAAGTCTTATTTTTGACACCCTTGCTGAAGTAGACAACATGCGTGTAGAGGGGTGTTTATTACGGAAGCACAGGTAATAGCAAAATGTGACTCAACCTAAATGCCTGTCAACAGAGGGATGAATAAGGCAATTACAGGTGATCCAGGTGACGGAACATCATGTAGCCATAGCATGTTGGGAGGTCTAGCTACATATGCTGCCACTAGGGGCTGGGGATTTAGCTCAGCGGCAAAAGCGCCTGCCTGGCAAGCGCAAGGTCGTGAGTTCGGTTCCCGGTACCGGAGAAAAACCAAAAAAAAAAAAAAAAAAACAAAAACATATGCTGCCACTGAATAACCTCCAAGACCCTGCTGAATGAAAAGAGCAAGGTACTGAAAAATATTTATTCAATAATCTGTTGTGTGCATTTTTTAAATGGATGTACGCAGTTTTTTTTTTTTTTTGGTTCTTATTTTTAAGCAGTGCTGGAGATCAAAGCTGAGTCCTTGAGCAGGCTAAGCAAGTGCTCTAGCCCTGAACTACACATCCAGCCCAGCTCTCAGCAGTCGACGGTAAATTTATATAATGCTCCTGGGAAAAACCACAGTACAACTTTAATGGTGATTTCTCTTGAAGAGGAGTTTGGAAATGAGGGAATTTTTATTGTTCAATCTTTTGGAGAGGTTGAGACTTTTACCATGATCTTCTATTCCTTTAGTGGTTTATTTCCCCCCAGTGTGTGGGGAAGCCGGGCGGTGAGCAATCACCACCACTGAGAACAAAACAGAGCAACAGGAACAACCTTCCCAGGACTACTGTGCCTTGCTTTAGTTTGTGAATTACCTGCTAATCACTCAATCTCCATGCAGGTCCTCTCTCAGTGGAAGCCAGACAGAAAGGCTGCATTAAGTGGCCTCCACTACGGTCAGGAAGAATACCAATTTCCTTCAGCCCAGGCCCAACCTTCTAAACAAACCCAACCTTATCCTATAGTGGAGTGGAATCTTTCCGGCGCACAGGTGCATTTTAGAGATGGGCTCCTGGCAACCAGGCCACGTCCACCACTTACTTTTAAGACAATCCCCTCCTTCCTGCTCATGGTGATATTTTATACAATCTGTAATTTTTTTAAAAAGCCCAGTTTGCAATAGCAACCAGAAGGGGAAGTTTCTCTGAAATGAAGACACTAAAAGCTTGGAAGAGCAAGCACTTACCAGAGATCAACAGCTCCAGTGTCACGTGGGTGAGTGATGTGTTTGCTTTGAGGTGAAAAAACAGGAAATGAAGATCAATTAACAACGTGCCAATGAGCTTAAAATTACTTGACTTTATTACGCACTAACGGTGTGATAAATTCCCTGGAGGGAGGAGAAAGGAGCTGATAAAGAGAGCCTCAGCACGAGGGGTTTGCTCCTGCAGAGCCAGCGGGGAGACGGAGGCATGCTGTAGGTCTAAGAAAGAAGAAGGGCTTATCAAAATGAAAATGTTTTTCTCAATTTATCTCTGACAAGGCGCTTTCCATCTTCATGGAGGCGAAGATATGAACACTGTCATTTCTCAAATACTTTTGGGTACGGGGAAAGTGGATGAGGAGGCTCCTTTAGAGAAATAAACAGAGCTCTCCTGACCCAGCCTGGCCTTCGAGATCAGGGTGGTGCTTTGCCAACCAAGTGTCCTTCACAACTGTCTGAAAATTCATTCAAAGGATATCTGGGAAGTTGTTGTTATTTCCCTCATATTGGACTGCTGATCAGAAATCCTCAAATTTTAAGGTTCACCAGAATCCCCTGGAGAGCTTGTTAAAACCTCAGTCTCTCTACTGGTGACCTGGGCTGGGGCCTGAGCACAGGTCTGCCAAGTTCCTACAGGACGCTGCTGCTTGGGTCAAGGAGCACACTCTGAGGACCCCCTGTGCCATAGCTGCATTTGGACTGTGCAACCAGAACTGGTTCTGGTGCCTGGCGCTTTTATCTAGGCCAGTTCTGTGATCCTGGCAATCGTTTCACTGTTCTGTGCCTCAGTTTCCTTTAGTGTAAAAGGGACTAAGAGTATCACCAGCTTGCACTGGGGTGAAGAGCACTGCCCTCAAACACACATCTATCGTCTAGTGTGACCTTACTGGGCAACTTTGCAGGCATGAGTGAATATAAAATGAGGTCAAATAAGAAGAGAGAGTGAAGACACAGAGACCCACAGAGGGAAGGCATGCACAGGAAGACAGAGGCAGGGATTAGGGTCATGCTACCACAACCGCGGAGGATAGATGGCAGCTGTGAGAAGCTAGGCGAGGGCAGGGAACTGGTTCTCACTCACATCCCCAGGAAGAAATAACCCTGCCAATGTTTCGACTGCAGAGACCTGGCCTCCAAAAGCGCAAGGGAATACACTGCCATTGCTTTGGGCCACCCAGCTTACGGCACGTTGTTACTGCCGCCCTCGGAAGCGTACACACTGCCTCGTGGGATTCCTGTGAGGGTTACATTAGTGACTGCACAGCGAGGGTTTACAGTGGAGCCTGACACATAATGAACATCACTTAAATAGTAGTTCCTATTATCATCTTGACCTTATGAGAACTGTCCTGTTTCATTATTTTATTAATAGAAATAATAGTCTTTCATTAAACAGAAATCTGTAGTGTAGAGAACACCCGAAAGTAAAGGTCCTCCATCAGGGGTGATTTCATATCCCAGGGCATATGGCAGTGTCTGCTGTCATTTCTGGTACTTCAGGACTTGAGAGGCAATGCTGCTACCATCCATGGATACTGCTCCACATCCTATAAAGCACAGGGCACCCCTGCGACAAGGAGTTATCCGGCCTAAAATGTGAATCGTGTTGAGGTTGAGAAATTCCAGTATCAAGTGAAAAACCAAAATCACCCCTAGTCTGCTTCCCCAGGAGAGAAGCCATGTGGGTTATCCATCACTGAGCCATTTTTCCCAAAGAGAACAATCACTACCAACCTCCTACACTGCTCCCACGTTAGTAATAATAAAAAGTTAATAAGAATAAAATATAACAACGACACAACAAAAATCTGGAGTCAAGCTGGCTTCTAGAAGTGAGCCACAGCAGGCCTGTGATTATCACCCAACCTAGAACCCCCAAAGCAGCTTCCATCGCCACAGGAATTACATCTGGGGAAACTGAGGACAAGCCACAAGCTGGCAGCAGCCAAGGGCAAAGGTCAAATGTGCTGTTGGCGGGGGCACTGTCTCCATCCAGCGAGGGTCCCATCTGACTGAGGGGCAGCAGTGACTCTGCCTTTTTCTCCTTAGTGATACCAGTGAACAGCATGAAGCCAGGGAGTCAATAGGACTCTGTCATCAACCAACTAGTCCTTTACTGCATGGGTCGTGATGAGGAAGTACCAACTCCTGCGTGGCTGGGGAGAAGCACGGGGAAGGTGCTTTGAATCCAAAGCCAACAGGTGGCCAAGAGAGAGCAGAGGGATCTGCCTGTGCTGACCCAGGAAGAGATAACCAGGACAGCATGGCGATGACGGAGATGGTGAAACGGATGGGCTCTCTGCGGTAAAGGTGAGAAACTCCAGGATGGATGGGGGTGGGTGCCTTTCTGACAGTGCCACCTGGTGCTGCGGCTGGGCCACTGGATACGTGGTGATGCCCTCATCTAGTTGGAAAGTGCTGGATGGGATTTTGTTCCTTCCAGACTTAAGTGAAGATACAAACGCAGAAAGGAGACACACTCCTCAACTGTCCTCAAAGGCTTAGGACTGCAGAGTCAGGGAAGGACCAGAGGCCATGACTGTCGGAGACTTATATCTACAGCCTTTCCCTAAATGTCCACCCACTTCCTGTGAAGCTCATCATATCAAATACGCATTTGTCCTTCAGTGTCAGGTAATCTGCCTGCAAAACATGGCTCATGACTTTGGAGGAGGCTTTTGTAAGAAGAGCAGAGATGATGCGCTGAGGTGTGTGTGGCGGCTCTGAGAGGGGACAGAGAAAAAAATGCACGTGGGGGTGGGTGATTCCTGGAAGGCCCCACTGGACAGTCTTCCCATGACTGATGGGGCATAGAGCATTGGTCCACCCTTTAACATGCGCACCTACATGCATGCATGCATACACATATACAAATGCACAAAAATTTACACAAACATGAAGAAAAACAACAAAGACTTATTCCCATGGTGGACTGAGAATTTTGCTCCTCCTCTTAATAAAATAAGTCAGGTAGAATAAATAGAATAAATCACACCCCCTTACCAAACATATCTTTGATGATGAGCTCAGATCCAACTCAATTTCTTTTTTTAAGTAAAACACGGCATTTCCTAGAGCTGTCTCTTTTGGAGTTCGAAATGCACAAAGATAAGCACACATGGCTCCAGAGATTGCAGGGCCTTGTGAAAGGGAGCACAGCCCACAGAATCCATGGAAATCAAGCCCGCATCAACTCAATCGAGTCTAACTTCTAAATAAGGCTTCAAATCACAGATTTGTTTACTTTCATTTGGTGATAATTGTTCACAGCAGAACATATCAGAAAATTCTATAATAGGAACCACAGCCAGGAAATAGTAAATAATTAATCACCCTCCCTCCCAGCCTCTTGCATCTCTGTTGATATAAATGACCGTATAATTCCAAACCCAATTATCACTACTTAGCCGTTCCATTTTGTAGTTAAAACCCCACAAAATTAAAGTGCATCAATTGTTAATGGTAATAGACCAGACAAGGGATTAAAGATTATTTTAATGTTTATTTCCTGTCAAAAGATCTTTTGGCAGGAAACACCGCAGACAAAAGGCTGCACACTCAGATGAGATTCATATATTTAAATCTTCTAACTTCTAAAAACATTATGGATATAATTACTTGTTTAATTTACTTGTTCCCTCAAGATACAGGCTGAGGAGATCAAGCCAATTTTATTATGTCAAGTTCTCAGAAAGGCGAGGCATTGGTCTGTAGCACTTTATAAGCTGTTCCATCTAAGTAATCCAATCAAATTTAGTGGGCATATCCCAGCACCTTGAGAGGCTGGGAGAAGCAGAGGCAGGGAACGGAAGGGAAAGAAACAGGACCAGAGTTCAAGTCTCAGCCCTGCAGCTGGGGCCAGTGGGGGCGAGGTGAATCACTGGGGCTCTGCTGCAGGCTCGATTTTCTTGTTTGCGACCTAAGATGCACAGGGACTACTGTGCGGGTTAGGTTTTTAATAAGAAGAATGAGAAGACCGAAGACTTGGGGACAGCCTATAGTTAGACCAAAATAGTCTGCAAGGCCAAAGGTGGACACGGACATTCTGATGTGGTGGGACAGATGTACAAGGTGGTCATAAGGTTCATTCATCAGTGTTTAATCTTTCGCCATCACCCTGATGAAGACACTTGCAAGCAAACACACACACACACACACACACACACACACACACACCCTATAAAAGAAATTATAACTGCAGCATCCAAGAGACTTTAGGATCCATTTAAGGAAGACTGATCCATTTATTTTTATTTTTATTTTTTGCTTTTTTGTTTTTGTTTTTGTTTTTGTTGCTGTTGTTGTCGATCCATTTCTAAAATCAAGACAATAACAAAGTAAGTTCTACACAATTTACTTAGGAGTGCGGTTAAGAAATCTTACACTATACACATATTTTTATGTAATATGGGATGTGTTTTATCCAGGCAGAGGAAGTAAATAGATGTGAAAAGATAAATAACTGCTCACCTGAAAATACTACTTATTTCATGAGGAAACCAGAATCTGGAAGGAGCTTGGGGTCCTTTTCCAAAGGGTCTAGTTTATTGTTTACCTGTTAATGCTCTTCCAGCTTCTTTAGAATATAAGTACCATGAAGGTAGAGAGACACTGTCTGGCTTGTGCTTCAAAATCTTGCTTACACTTAACATAGAGCCCAGTACATGGGAAGTACGTGATACAGATTCCTGGGATGAATGAACAGTAATGACAATAACTGGATGAGGGTTTTATTTTTATAAGGGGATTTAGTGTCATAATTCTCCTAAGAACATATCAGTTTCACTGGCCAACAATGAGTCTGCAGACTACCAGGCTGGGAGCCTCCGTACAAATCCGTGGCCCAGGTGAGGGGCGCAAGCCAACCCCAAGTCATGATTTCTCACTCTGAATCCTGGGCTCCTCCTCTGTCACCACTCTGGGCTGTGACAAGGCACATGGCTTTAAGTAGACCAGAGGGACTTGGAAAGTTTTCTGTAGTAGTTTGGGTTCTAATCCAGATCCTTTCTCAGCTGTATCTGACTCCCAAGCCCAGCTGCTTTGATGCTGAGGAGGGTCGTCATGGCTTCGGGATGCTGCAGCTGTGCTCCTCAGCCCTGCTCTGGGGCTCAACACCTGCTCTGCTGGGAGGAGGCAGGGCAGGGGACGGCCCCTGGGGGCAGGAGCTGGCTGTGCTGAAGTCCAAGCACCGCATCCCTGGTGAAAACTGGGCACCACCGAGCATGGAACATGTTAAGGCAAAAGTTCATCCTCAGCCTTGGGTATATGCATGAAGGGTAGAAGCTGGCGTCTGTCCAGGCCACCTCTGATCCTGTTTTAACAATCTGCTCACGCTTCCAGGGACCTGCATGGCTTCTCACCTCCAGGGGACTTGTTCTTCTGCCAGAGTAGAACACTGAGTAGCTGCTTGTATTCAACCTGACATCCATAGATATTTAAGAGTTTAACTGAATCGTTACATCTTTTCTGTAGATACAAAGGCACCACAGCATTCCGGCACCTCAGGGCTCTCTCTCATTGTCCTGTTTAAGTATGCTGGGGACGTGCTTGCAGGAAATAGGGCAGTTTAAGGGAATATGGTGCACAGTAGTCCCACTCGGGTGCTTAGGGTGTAAGAAACCTTTGCAAGTTCCTAGTACCAACTGAGGGATGCCAGGTACTGGGGCCTGGGTTTGGGGGTCCAACCTCCTTCATGAACAAGATAGTTGAACAGATGGGCAATGGCTTCGGCAGTCAAGGGGCCATAAATTGAATACAAGAAAAGCCAAGTTCCTGTCACTCCTGGGGTTATACGTTGCTCCATGAAGGCAAATCTTATTGCTTTAAGAGTTTAGGATATAAAGTCAACAACTAAGCTTTTTCCCCACTCTGTTTTCAGTGGAAGATGTGCCACATAAGTGACAGTGTAAACTGTGAAATTTTCTGTCTACATCAGTGTGGCTGGCTCACAAAAACCCAAAGCGGACTGATGGTCCACCAGCTGAGATTTGTGGGATGAATGGGACACGCCATAGAAACCCATTCCATAACCTTTCACCACGCATGAAATTTACTGTGAATGGAATTCCTAAAAGTCCATGTTGGCCTCTGATTTAAAACTATTAAATCTGCTTTCCTGAGAACACCTCAATTATAATAAATACATCACCATGACAAGAAATGCTAATGATACCATGCAAAGACCAGAGTGAACAACCTGTACGTAAGGAATGTATTTGCATGTGGGTGTCCTGGATCCATGCGGCAGAGCCTTAGCTTTGGGCTGAGGCATGGAACAAAAATCAAGCACCTAAAGAAAAGGCTGATGTCACCTCATGGTGGACAGTAGTTGGAGGCAGAGCACTAGGACACAGTTTCACATTGGTGGCAAAACTAGGTCTGTGCTCATATAGAATGTGGGTTTATCCGGTGTATGCAATTTAAGAGAGAAACTATATTTTTACAGATCTGAGCAGGCTTTTCTGTAAAAGAGAGCGCTAAGCAGATATGCATACTTTTTCATCTTCAAAGTATATCCTGGAGAAATTAGAGAAACACTATGGCCATTGTATGCAGTAATCTTTTTTTTTTTTTAAATGTGATGCCTTTTATGCAGTTTAGTCTGTCTTCTTTTTGCTCAATCTAGATTTATTCTTCTGTTCATCTCTTCCTATCCCCCTTTCCCTCCTTCCTCGGAAAGTTTTCCAATCCAACCGGCATTTACCTGCCATGGGAAACACACAGATAAAATTTAGTAAGAGTGACAGATAAAAGGGGTGGATCGAAGTGGTGGCCAAGGTTTTAGACTCAATCATAGACCTTATTTTTGATGCTGCTTCTACTGCTGTTGCTCATGCTCTTGGGAAGTCAAGGTCATTCAATACCTCTCTGTGTCCATTTACTCGGCCAGTAAAATCTAGGCTTTGAGTTTACTTGTGGAGTTTTCCTAAGGTTTAAACGAAATGACAAGTGAACTTAACTTGCACACCATAAACACTTAACACATAAAATAACAAGTGACAATAATAACGTTAAGAGGTGAAAAGTAGGCAGAGCCACAAAGGAAGGACAAAAGATAAAGAAAGAAGAATTAGGAAAGCTCAAGGTCACGGTATGTGCAAAGGGCGGGAGGGGAAGAGTCCCGTGGGGGTGGGGGAAAGAGGGACAAGTTAGTGTAGAAATAAACAAAGGCCATCAAATAAGAACAGACAGGGGCTGGGGATTTAGCTCAGCAGCACAGCACCTGCCTGGCAAGTGCGAGGTCGTGAGTTCGATTCCCGGTACCGGAAGAAAAGAAAAAAGAACAAACAGAGGCCATTTAGTCAAAGCTTGCTATCTCCAGGCAGCCAGCCACCATCAACCGTGTTTGGACAATGCATGGAGGACTGGAAGAAGTTTGACTGTTAAAAAGAGAGATGAAGCAGTGCATCCAGTTGGAGACCACCTGCAGAGGATGCTGAGGTGGACTGATGGAAGTGGGACACCCTAAAGGACCAGTCCAGGAATCATATCTGCCTTCTCTGATTGGTCACAAGCTGTGAACCCAAACGTTACTGACCAAGTCCTGGCCATCCTGGTTGATTCTTCCTGAGTTGAGATTCAACTTCCTGGTTGGTTGCTTGATGACTGGGGTTACAGTCCTGTGGAGTCCATCTCTCCTTTACAAGATCACTTTGTGCCCAGTGACCTGCTCACTCCAGAGCCATCCACAAAGGACTGTGGATGAGAATTCATCACCAAAACACAGAGCGCAGGGCAGCAGGTGCGTAGCACAGGGAAAGACAGCCTCCATCACTGCTTCCTGTGACAAGGGCAGCAGATCTCCAAAGGCCCCACACAGCCTAGAAGCTGATTCCCTGCTGCCACAGGCCTTTGTGTAGGGATACGTGTGAATTAGAGAGGAAAAAGGTGCTTTGACACGTGCAGAAATAGCCGTTTTTCATAGGACTCCTGGGAGGCGGTAATTTATTCAGTCATCTTTCAACATAATTCCTGTCTGACTGATTTTCTTTCTGGCTTCATCTTCTCCAAGGTGGCACACACCTGTTCTTGGTTAATAAAAATAAGTGGGGTACAGAGAGGAGGGCTCAAGGAGCCAGGTGAACAATGGAAAAAGACTGAGCTAAAGCAAACGAGAAAGAAAAGCTCACCATTTACATAAAATTTCTGCCAAAGTAATTACTAATGTCGCTTTTTACAAAAAATAGCAATAAAAATCTCTAGCTCTTCCTAGTAGGAGGGGAAAAGAGCAGAGACCCCCTAAGGGCAGAAATATGTTATTTAATATAACCAGCCTTAGCCAACACATATCGTGTTGGTTTTAGAAACTCCTATTGGGTTCATGTAAACCTGGGCTTAAGCCTTGGATCTGCTACTTACCAGCCAGAAGATACTGAGTTGCCACTTAGGTTGTAGTCTAAAGTGTCCATGTGCTAGAACTTAGTACATGCTCAGGACAAAATATGTAGCTGTTATCTTATGCAACTGTGGGGGGCAAATGCCTATCCTCATTGGCAAGTGGCAAGAGAGGGATGAACTGGGAGATTAGGCCAGGCTCAGGGGCTGGCACCCTGGGAATGTCCATTTTCTCCTCTAATGGACCTGCAGGTGATTGGCAAATGATTCCATTGTGTGCCGAACAGAGGCTACTACTGTAGCCTAATGCTAATTCACGTACTGATGTAAGTCGGTGGAAAGACAAACGAAATCAGAGACATCATCCAGTCTCCAAGGTGGGGAATGGTTAAGCAAGACTAAACGCAGTCTTTCTTCATCTGTCCCTTGTGTCTGGCCAGGGTTTATTCCCCTTGGTGAAGCATTCTGGTTTCCTTTGGAAAGAGTCCTTCCACACTCCTCATCCATGTGTCCTGGAGCCTCACACAGGTGACTTCCATTAGCTCCATCGCTACCGATGGCTGACTCAAGGATGTGATCCACTGGGCCACCAAGGCAACTTCAGGTTGGGATTCAGGACTTTCCTGGCTATTCCTGTCCATAGAAGGAAGCTCCTCAGTCAGCAAAGAGAAGAGACCAACTCTGATTGTATCTTTTTGGTTGCTTGCGTCGAGCAGAGCCTGAAACAGTTACATCCCTAGAATTTTCTCTTTCCTCGGGGCATAAATGCCTCTTCACCCCCCAACCCTATTCAATTTTTCTTCAGCAGGCTGAGGGAGAGTTTTCTCACTCACTACCAAGATGGCCCAAAGGGATGGGGCAGTTCATTTTGGCGAAGGGGATATAAAGAGTAGGAGACGTCTCGCATAGTCTCTGCCCTCAGAGAGCCTATGCCTAGTTCTACATTTAAAGCAAAATCAAACAAATCAAAAATAAAATGTGATGTATGTGGGTTACTAAAGCTAAGGAAAGAAAGGCTGGGGTAGAAGACAAGAGGGGTATTACTTCCCCTAGTTAGAGCAGAGCAGTAGCAGAATAATGGCTCCAAAGTATGTCATGTTCTACCTCCTAGGAGCTGTGAAAAGGTTTCTCTGCATAACCAAGGGGACTTTACAGAACCAATCTACAGTTTTGAGATGGGGGAGGTGTGCCAAATTGCTCAGGAAAGCCCAATGGAAGTACAAAGCACCAGAAGATAGAGAAGAGAAACAGGATGGGAAGAGTCAAAGAAGGATTTTAAGGTACTACTCTAACTATGAGAGAGAAGGGCCATGGGTCAAGGTGACCTCTAGAAAAGTCAGGCAACACACTGTCCCTGGAAGCCACCTAAAGCCAGCCCTATCAACTGTGTGATCTCAGCTTGGTGAAAACTTCTGGAACTTCTGACCTCCAGAACCACAGGAAAATATATTCCTGTTATTTAAGCAAGGAATGCCCAGCCATGGACTGGTACCTTGTACCCTATTAGAGGCCAGAGCATACAGCAGGAGATGAGCAACCAGACAGGGTAGCTACATCAGCATTTACAGCCAGTCCCCACCCCTCACTCACTGCCTGAGCTCCATCTCCAGTCAGATCAGCAGCAGCATGAGATTCTCCCAGGAGCCCGAATCCTACTGTGAACTGTGCATATGAGGGTATAGGGCCCCTCCCCCTTTCCCTAGTCTTTGGAAAACTTGTCTTCCCAAAACCACCTCCTGATGCCAGTAAGGTGGGGAATGCATGTTGAATACATTGACTAAGGGGCTATAGTTCATGTCTCACTGACAGGTGATTCTGAGCCACCAATGGTACATGCATAACTGTCCCACTGAGCAGCATGGGACAGATACTAGCCACCTGATGGGAAGGTCATGCAAGTACCACGGGTGATTCAAGTTGGTTGGAACATGTTATGCCAACAATTTGTGCTTATTTGTCACTGCAGCAACAGGAAACTAATACAGACTATCAGGAGGTATCATTGTTACGAGAGGTAAAAGATGAGAAGGAAGTTGCCAAAGCAAAGGAGAAAAGAAGATGATGTAAGGCGGGGACAGTGTACAGAGAGGCCCCAGGGCAGGGCCTCTGACGTGTGCTGAGCGCAGTCGGCACACCACTGTGGCTGGGATACGAATGGCTTGACGTCTGCGGAAGAATTTAAAGAACTTTAAATATTCCACGCTGTCCAACTTTTGAGGAAACAAAGCCCTTTTTAATGATTTTCTTGATTGTAACTCATGAAATAATATCAAAGTTCATCCATGTATTAATAATTACAACCATGAGGAATTCCACACAGAGCATTTTCCTTGGTAACCACTATTCATATTCCTAATAGGCAGCCCAGGTTTTCCTGACACATCTTGTTATTCTATCCAGCAGTGTGTTCACAGCCCTGACCTATAACAGGTACTAAATAAATAACTGTTGGCTAAACATGCCTATGGTTTTGGTTGGAAAACATACTCCCTCATGTTGTATATCTGCCATGACCTGCTCTCCAAAGTCACCCTAGAAATAATTAAAATGTTCAGCTGCATAGAGAAGGAAAGTGACACACCCAGGAGTGACTGTCTCCCAATGGGCATTGCCTGTTGGGTCAGAAGCTTGGGGGTAGCCAGGGAACAGGGAAGAGCAGCAAGTTTTTTCATAGTGTTATTAAGGCATCAGGTGAGCCAGAGGTTACTAATTACGGCAACTGCCTCATGCTGAGAAGAAAATATTTTTTTGGAGGGGGCTGTCCCCTATACCACTCCAGCTGCTGAGCAAGCAAAGAACAATATGAATAAACTCTACAGGCACAAGAAGTCCAGGGCTTCCTTTTAAATCAGTTCCTAGAAGGCAAGGAACCAGTATATCATAGTGAGACAATCATTTATAATGGGACCATTATTAGGAGCCAAGATATAAAAATCGTACACGAAACAGCCTTATAAGCAGATTCAGTGCGTGGCTGATTAACCTCCCTATCCTACTGGGGGCTGGACGGCTCAGGGGATGGTAATGAGATGTGGAAGTCATTTGCCTTGAGGTCACAGGTTTTAAGCTGGACACGTTAGATGGGGCCTAATTGCTACTCATGGGTGACTTGGCAGCACACCTGCCGGAGACACAGAAATGAGGGTTCGAGTCTTGGTACTTGGTATTTGCCCTGGAACTAGCTGTGGATATCGGTGCTGGTCACAGATTCTCCTGAAGCCTCCCTTTCATCCTTTGGAAAACCTTGTCAAGGTTGATTTTGCTTTGTTAGATACACAGGAGTACCCCTGACACACGAGTTAGCTGGGGACCCAAGGCTAAACAGGAAATACTATGATGTTTTACTTGTGGCATCCTGTTGCTGAAATGTCCAGAGCATTTCAGATATTTGGATGAAGAATGCTCAACTAATGCTACTGTAAGGGATAATTTTAGGGTTTTACACCCAGCAGGATGAGTTCTGTAGTTTGAACCGAGCCAGCAAGGAATGCAGAATGTGGTTAATTAATACACTATTTCCCAACCCCAAAGGACTGGGCAGAGTTGGGAAAGAGAGAATTTTTCTGCCTCATGTCCAAGATGCCCTTGATGTGGACCTATAGCCTCTATAGAAGCAAAAGAAACAGTGGTCACAGGCTAACAGCCAGTCACCTGCAGCTTTCTAAGCAGCAAAAGCCCATGGGAAGCAGGTGGGGACTTTGCTTCCAGAGAGTCTCCCCCAGCAGGTGGGTGATCCTAGTGTAGAAAAATCAGACACAAGTTTTGGGAGAACTATGGGTCTAAACAGCATCAAGTCTGACCTGGTGCACTTACATGGCACTCAGAAAAGTCCATATATTCCATCAAGGGTGAAATGAAGGCAGGGATCCCAAAGTGGAAGAAGCAATGAGGAAGATTTTTTTTTATTTTATTTTAAACAGTAAAAGAAGGATAACATAGTAATAAGGGGATTTACTGAATTACAGACAAAGTGGTAGGGCATTATCAATGGTTGTTATTTTACCTATTGGTACCTTCAAGACAGTTTCTCAGGAAAAGAAATAGACAAATAATAGTGAGCTACAAACACAAATGGTAGGAAATGATCAGTGGTTGTTGTACTATACTTTGGTTTCTTCAAAGTAGTTTCTAGAGAAAACAAATAGAGCTATATATGAGTGCTCAATTAAATAATCATTGACTATTCTCAATGGTTGTTGTTGAAAACACATAGTAATAAACATACATCCATTTATGAAAAAGCATAGGAAAAATATAAACATTACAGAGTTATGGACAGATTTGTAGGAAAATATCAGTGGCTGCTGTAATACGTGGTGGTATCTTCAAAGTGGTTTCTCAGGAAGACAGAGAAATGCAAGAAAGATCTAACAAGTAGTTACAACCTAAGGGGTGTGAAAAATAGCAGATTACCTCCTCATCAGTGACCCCTTTCACTGAGGTGTGATGGCTGGAAGCAAGGCCAGGATTGAAAAGGACCGAGAGACTAGCACCAGTGTCCAGCAATAGGCTGTTTACTTTTTCCTCTATAGTCATGATTACGCAGGGCTCTTCCTTGGAGATAATAGTCTGGCCAGAGGGAGAAGGCAGAGTATGGCCTGGGCCCCTTCATTCCTGTTGGACCAGCTGGTAGGAGGGGTCTGCCTTCGCTTCAGAGGGCAGTCCAACCTCTTTACAGTCAGAGCATGGCCCAGGGGGCTTCTTAGGGCAGTCCCTCTTGAGGTGGCCTGGCTTTTGACAGCAGTAGCAGATGAATGTAGTTGATGAGTTCTTCTTGTGGCCCCGAGAATCAGACTTAGGGTCTGTTTCTCTTAGTGCTGCAACAAAGGCAGTTGTTTTTTCTCAGTCTCTTTGTTTTCTCTCCTTGGCCTCCTCCTCATCACAGCAATAAAATACTGAGGAGGCAATTCTTACTAACATCTTAAGTGAGCTATATGGGGCAAAAGCCATTTTTCGTAGCTTTTTTCTACTATCTGGGACTGACTGAGTAATAAACTTATCTTTAAGAATAGTTTGTCCCCCTACTGAACTGGGATCCAGGGAAGTATGCTTTATCAGTGCCTCTTGTCTAAGAAAGCAGAGGGGTGTTCTCTCCAGCCTCCCAGCACATTGGGATCCTGAAATGACTTAGTGTCCTCTCCCCAACCATCAACACAGGCGGCAGGAACATATGGATGAAGTCCTCGGCCCGCTAGTCAGTCTCAGCACTATCAGGTGCGAAGTGTTTCAGGCAGGTAACCTAGACACATACCTTCTCCATGAAGGCCGTTCTTCAGAATCTGAATATTGGGCACCCATGTAATCCATGAAGTCCGGGTGCAGACCACACTGGAGCTCCATTCCCTCTTCCACCGCAGCCTGTACCGTTAGGGGAAGAATGGCCTCCAGGGGGTCTCCCTGGGTATTTTGCTCAAGGTCCTCCTGGTTTCCAGCTCCCAAATGGCTCTCACGTCCCCATTCAGCTCGACCTCTGAGTTGTCGGGCATTGGTACTCTCGTGTTCTCCAAGTCCTTGTTCATCAGCTGCTCCTCCGCTGACTCCGGACCTTTCTGGCTCTCAAGAGCAGGGCCAAGAGCGACCCGCCGTGTGGCATGTTTTCCCAGAGGTTTCTCCATGTCGGGCTGGTTCACGCACATCTCCGGGCAAGCCCATTGTGTCAGTGCTTCTCTGTGGCATGGCGGCTCTCGACCACAGGTCTCCGCACCGCTTCCCGGGTGCCTGCTGCCTGCCTCCCGGGCACCTGCATGGCTGGGCGGCTGGTGCACCCCAGCCACGCGGCCTCTCAAGCGGGCGCCTGCGGCCCACCTGCTTCCCGGGGAACCTGCAATGGAAAGATTTTCAGCAAAAAAATGAAAAAGAAGTCTACGTGATGGGACAGAAGGACGAAGTTGGCAACAGAAGCCCTAGGTTCAAATTCCACTTCAGACTCCCAGCTGCTTCCTCGCTCCCCTCATCCACTGTACCGAGCCCTTCCCGTCCGTTTCCTTAACCTTGAAATAGGCCAATACCTTCCTGACCTCTTGTAGATAGGATGCTGTAGAATAGGTGTTTAAAAATTGCCTCTTGATGTGCAATTCCATTTCAAATATATAATATATTATAGGAACCATTAATTCAATTTAAGTGTTTTGGTTAAATGGCGAGAAACTGAAAGTTATTTTGGGGGCAGGAGATCTACACGTGGCTGTCACGCCCAATTTAGTAAAGCATTTAAGCGCTAACTCTCCAATAAATTGGTTGTTGTTTTTCTTCTTTTCCTCCCCCCTTTGGCACCTTCCAAGGACTTCAGGCACTTGATGAAAAGGGAAGAATAATCCCTTCTTTGGTGTCTGTGATCAAGATCTATTTGGTAACCCACTCCTCTAATACCAGCCTGTGCAGAGAAATAATTTCAGCTCCCCGTTAATTTGAGTATTGAACTGAAATTCTGCAGCTGCTTTCTGCCAAGCCTGAAAGCAGAAATTAATTTCAATGACCCAGGCGAGTGGAGGGGAGCTTTGTCAGGTAATTAGTCTTCGTCTTTTGCTGCTCAGGGTCTATCACTGTGTTAATCCATACATAAACCTCGGCATTCCGGGAGTCCCTGGCAATCTGCGGGGCCGTTTAACTACCTCTAGCTTGGGTGCCCCACAGCCAGGCAGGGGCCGGGAAAGGAAGGGACTGAGGATCTCTTTCATGTTTCCTTCCTCCTACCTATTTCAGGCCTGCAGAATGAATGCGCTGATTTACATGTTCTTTCTCCTGTTTGATTGAGCCTGCCTTTGATTAAGTGGAGCTTGGGGTGGGAGAAGGGGTGTGGGGGAGGGCTCCCACTCCCGCCGCTTTCTGACTTGCCAATTTATTAATGAAAGAGGCTCCGATATTGATAGCCCTGACACTACAAGCGCAGCAATTAAAGGGTATGTCCTTCCAGGCTTCTAATTAAAAAGGAGGCTTTTTCTACCCGGGATGAGTCCTATTGTCATATTTGCATTCAATTCTGGCTTGGGTTTGGGGCTTTCTTTCTCTGCCTTTCCCTTTGGGAGAATCTCTAGGGAGAAACTTAGACCTGAGAAAAATACACACAGTGTGCAAGGCTTTGTTTTCTATGGGGGTCACTGTGAAATCTAAGAAGAAGAATGGTTTTTGGAGGAGGCACCTGCTTGCAAAATGCAGCCTGCCTGCCTCGGTCTCACTCCCAAACGTTTCCCTGGGTTCCATGCATTTAACCCTGAAGGAAGGAGGGTGAGAAATTAAACAGTAGCTGCTAGCACTTTCTGAGTACCTGCTGCATCATTCACAGCTGCTAGGCACAGTTCATTTGTGCTGCAACCAGGGGCTGGGTTTCAGCGGCTCCATTTTACAGGTGCCCCAAACCAGCGCACTGCCCGGAGAAGTTCTGTGGCTGGTGGTTCTTTCTCACCCATCGTCCTTCTCTCTGCAACAGGCAGCTGATACCCCAAATCCCCGGGGCCAGGCGGTACTGGCAGGGAGGTAGGCAGGTGAGGTGCGGACTGCAGGAACCAGGGAGCCTGCATCTCATCTCAAGAGCAGCTGGACCTTCTTCTGGTGCCTTCTGCCAATTCTGAAGCCAGAATTTCAGCCCAGAGCTGCTGACTTTAGTGCTTCTGAAATTTCAAAGGAGATCAGAAATCTGGACCTTATGGAAAAATATTTCTTCAGGAGTGTTGACAATCATCCAAAGGCGTAAAAACACACAGCTTTTATGCAAGGAGCACACATCTGCAACTTTCCACCTGCCTTCATACAATGATTCACATTTGTTTTTCTCGACATGTAACAGTTTTAACTTTGAGCGCCTCACGTAAAGGACAATGAACCAGCTTTGCCTGCTGGCTTGGCCGTGTCACTGTACTGGCGGAGTGGTCTCAGGGGACGAAACTGCCCAGCACTATGCAGAATTTCAGAAGGAAACCGACTGATCTTGAGCATTTCCCCGCCTCTGTGCACTTTGGTTTTCTCATCTGAAAAACGGGAACATAATTCCAATGCAGTAAGATTCCCGGGGTAGGATGCAAGGACAGGCTGTGCTCACTGAGTGTCCCGCAGCAAGGACCAGCTCGCCCTGCTTCCTTGCCTGCAGCTCACTGACGCTGAGGTCCAGCAGGCCTGGGAAATGAGGATGCACCCGACCCACCCTGGGCTGCCGGGCTTGCAGCTGAACAGCCTTGTGGGGTCAGGCTTCCCTGTGGGTTCTATTTTATGGCTGCCCAAAGAACAACAGCGCCCATGTTGGATAGGAGGATGGTCTTTCAGCCCTTTTCTACCTCAAAAATGGGTTGTCTCTCTGTCCCCCACAGGACTGCCAGCAGCTTTTAAAGGGAGGCAGGCTTAACCTTAATAGCAGCGGGACACTAAGCTCACAAAGGAATAAATTCTCTTAGTATAGACTCCTATCACACAGGGTATCTCCTAAGTTCTTTTCTATGCATGTTTTCGATTGAAGTTTGGAAATGGAAAAAAAAAAAGTCTTTGCATCTTCACAGGAGCTACAACTGTGAAATTTCCTAATTATTTCTGATTTTACTGTGAATTCCTAGGAAAGACACTACCTGACAAACAGAAAATCCCTAATGGTACTTTGTTGGAGTCAGAAGTGCTCTACCTTGCCACTGACCCCCCCTCTTCCGCCCCTCCAGCCTGCTGCGGAGGGCACAGCAGAAAAGTCAGGAGCATTAGTCTGGTGTCAAGTGGTGCTGCTCTCCACATTCTATGGGAGTCAATTGCAATTAACAAGGCCATTCAGAAAAGGCAGGTACAGGCCAGACAAAGGTGCACAGACAGATCTTATCAGAGCCCAAGGCCAGCAGCCTGGGCCTTTCAGATGCAGCATGCGTAGAAAAACAGAAAAAAACATGGTGATGCAGGGATTGCTGGGGAGGAGAGGGAAAGAAGATGACCCAGGGAAAGGGGAAAGGACAGGAGTGGGGCGAGCCAAACAGAGATGTTTAAAGGACGCACTGCAGACGCCTGGGCCTACCTCCCGGGCTCAGATCCGCAGCCACCTAGGAACCTGGAGCGAGTTATCCTAAGAGAACGCAAGAGCATCTCTGGGGGCAAGAAAGTAATGTGGAGACCCAGGACAGAGGTGGATCAGCAGAGCAAGCACAGTGGAGAGAAATCGAATGTGGCCCAGATGCAAGAAATCAAATGCGGTCCAGGCAAGTGACTCCTGTCCAGCTGGTGGCCTAAGCATAGGGACACCTTCCTCCATGCAGAAGAGAGCTCTACTGGAAGGTAATCTTGCCCTTAGATAGGCACATGGTTCCCTGCTAAGCTGCTAAGCTGAGAAGAAAGGGACACGCACACCACTGTGGGCCCTCTGGAGAACAGCACTCAGGCCACATGTGCCCCCGTGTCCCCTCAGAGGTGCTTCAGTTTATTTTCAAACAGAAAGCCTTAAACAGCTACATGCTTGGCTCTGTGCCAGTGACCAAGGAGCTTCCGGAAAAACCATCTCCCCAGCCCCTCCTCTGTTGCTGTGTTCCAACACTGTAGTCAGGGACTAAGAAGTTCTAAGAGACCTGACTCAAATCAGAACAGGAGAAGCATGCACTAGTCAGCGTGCACGCGCCCTTTCAAAGACCCATCCGATACCATGGGGAGCAGAAGCACCATCACGGAGAGACTGTGAGCACCAGGTTGAAAATATAGAAGAAGGTGGGGTGGATATCCAATGTGCGCTATTTATTTTGTTTTCTACAGTCCAGGTTCCTTGATGTGCTGCAGGAGCAGAGTAGGGCAGGAGCTGAGTAGCTTGAAGTATGTTTCTGTCTGGAACTTGATGGACAAGGGGGGATATTCCCAACCCCCCCCACCTCCATGGCCAGATGAAGAATTTATCCAGTGCCAGGCCCTCAGATTGGTCTTATGAATGCATTTTAAATGACCCGGCCACAACCAGTGCCTAAAGTACCAGTCAAATGACTGGCAGTGGAATACTTGTTGGTCCTTTGCCAGAAACAAATGCACAACTCTGGGGCAGGCAGGGAGACCCCGCTCCAGTTCTACTTCCTCAGCTAAGCTGCCCGTTTTTGTTTACAGACATCAGTAATGCATGCACTTACCTTTCAGGCCTTCTCAGAATTCCAGAATCTCCAGGTGAAACAAAAAACCACGGAAACTTTTTAAGTTTCCATGGAGTAAGAGGCAAGAGCGTCATTACTAGTAGGCAAAAGGACCGAGAATGATGGGTGAGGATGGCAACCACTCCATTTTCTATCAGGAAGAGAAAATAATAATACCCAGCAAAACCTCATTAAGTTAGTATCGGTTTATTCAAAAGAGATTATCATTTGCAGCAACTATTCCCCAATCAACTGGATGCCTCTATTGTAATCTTCTTTAACACTCAAAGTCTGATGATTAAATATATTAATATATCAGAGAAGCCACTCTCGTTTTACTGCATGAGGTATTTTGCCATGGGATCTCGGAGACATCCAAGAGGGTCATCGACACATAGTAGGTATTCAATAACCCTAAGACCCCTCCCTCTGGATTTCGTATTATCAGAGTTTTAATCTGGTTTACAACATGTCCAGTCCTGATCAATAATAGCATGGGCTCCATTTTAATATACTACCTTTTATTAAACTGGAGCCACACGCTCTAATAGCAAGGGTCTGGCCAAGGCACTTTAATCACCGCTGGAGTGCAGATGTCTCTCCCAGGAAAACACGGGCGGTGCGTGGCAGCAAGGATAGGAAGCGTCCACCCACCTTCGCGTGCGCAGGATGAGTTACTGGATTATATTATCAACGCAATTAGGCTGGGCTTCCTCTGTGCTTCCACAGCGCCTTCTCAGCTCTCTACAATATGAGGCATTTTCCTCTGTGACCTGATTTCTAAAGTATCTTTTTCCTCCACAGCGGTGCCCACCAAGGCTTGCATAGGAAAGGCCTCCCACTCCCAGTTTTTCCAGCGGACTTCAGGGTCATGGGCAAAGTGCTCTCCAGTGTTTTTCATGACGATGACGAGGACAAAGAAGACAAGACCGTGTAGATTATAACCATAGTGCTAGCTAAGCATCACATCCTTACCACGTTGGTGCCTGAGTAAGAGCTATGTGAGTCTTTTCAGCACCCAGCCAACCTCAGATGAAGACACTGTCAATATCCTCATTATGAAGAAGAAGAAACCGAGGCTTAAAAAAAGGTCAGTGTATGGCCCAAGTCTACAAGAAGTGCAGTAGGCAGCCCAGCAAGGACACGGACCCAAGCACGCAACCTGGAATTCTGCAGGTTCCTAGCACAGATGTAGCAAGCCATACCCTCTCCTTATGAACAGTCAAGGACAACACACTAGAGGTGAGCTTTCACACAGGCCCCGTCAGGATCCAAGGTGTGGCCCAGACCTCCATCCACGCATTTGCTGCTCTACCTCAGGCTCCCTGGGGATGGATTAAAGGGGCAGTCAGAGCTCCATGAGCAGATGGAGAAGCAAGGGTTTAGGTCAAAAGGGTTTTCACACCTAATGCTGGCTGGTCAGAGCAGACCTCAGCCAACCCCGGACTGCCGGCACTCAACTGCAAATGTTCCACGCAAGGAGCTACGGCTTTGGCAGCAGACCCATTTAGACTTAAGCTCGGACTTCCTGGTACCATGACTCTGGGCAAATCTGCAAGGTGGAGCGTGTGGACTGCAGGGACGAACTCAGGATTAGAGGGGGCTTGTGACCAGTGCTGGTGCCGGGGAACTGCTGAAGCTTTGTGTAAGTGTCCTTCCACCTTCCTGCCTCCTCTGAGCCATCTCCACTCCTCCTTCCCAAATTGCGCACACATCTCAGTCTCCCCTACACACACACACACACACACACACACACACACACACACACCACATTCCAGTCTGTTACTGAGGCTTGAAACCACTGGCCTTCAGCCTTGTGCCCCCAGATAGTGCTTATGTGTGGGGTCCAATGGTTTTATGTCCCTAGAATTTTTCCCACCTCCACCTGTTATCCCAATTAAAGAGTATTTTTGCTTCATGAATGAGTGAAAAAGTTTAAGGGATGGTAAAAAGGTGACTAAAAGTAGAAATAGAAGCAGATGCTTGTCATGCACTACACAATCTGCTTGTTCTTAGCTAATAACCACTGCTGGCATTCCTGTTCCCCTGGACACTTGTAAGTTAAAGGAAAGGCCTCTAAGACTCAAGAAGGCGAGTCTTTAATGCTAAACTTCTTTTCCCTCCAAATGTAAAAAGCAGGCCTTTGGCGCTGAGGAATATGGCTGCATGTCCGGCTGGATGGAGCTGTGTTCAGGAGCATCCCTTGGCGTGACTCCCTGTGTGTCACCCCACAGGTGGCTGCCACTCAGTCTGGGGCCGTGTGCTGGGGAGCTCTAGAGAGTCAGAGGAAACGCGCATGTGGCCGTTTGCTGAGCACCGCTGGAACTGCGCTCAGCCACAAGAAAGCCGAAAGGAATCCTGCTTGGAAGGTTCCTGCCTGGCTCCCCCCGGTGACCTACAACCGAGTGGAAAGGGAAACAGGTCCCAAACTTGGTTTGAAGCACTTGAGGTCGCAGGCAAGCTCGCGCCCTGCAGAGTTCTCTTTATGAATCATACATCAAGTGGAGAAGGAAGCGGCCGCCAGCTCAGCGCCGCACTTCACAGCGAGGCGGAAGCAGAGCAGCACGCAAAGGGAGCACAGGTTGCTTTCTTGAGCAGCGGGCCTCACAGCCATCTGTTTATGAGAAGCAGGGGACTTTGTAGTGGCATCGCCAAGGCCAGAGGCCTAATGGCTCTGATCAGAGATCACTGCAATGAAAAGCTGAGAGTCGGTGTAGCCCTGTGCGTCCCACAGAACTTGGGAAGGACCGTAACAAAGTTCTGTACTTGCATTTCTGTTCTGAAGTCATACGAACTGCAGAGTCACTGGCTGGCTTGCCGGCTGGGTGGAGGGGTGGAAAAGGAGGGCAGAAGGAAGCCTTTGGAAATTCTGCAATGTCCTGAGACCTGAAGGGCCCCACATAGCCTCTCCGGATGCCTTAATTTCTTCATTAGTTCAATGGACCTGGAAAACGTTGGACCCCTCCCCTACAAGGCCCTTCCTTTTTATGTTTTTCAGGGTGGGGAATGATTAGGTCAAAGCATGGCCAGTTGAAAAAGGGAACAAGGTAAGGCCATCCCGGGGTGTGCTAGGAGTTCACAGGAGTCGTATCAACACCTTCCTAATTTCCCCTCGCCTCTTCCCATTCTAAAACATAATATCTGCAGGAACATCCAAAGGAAATGACCCATATAGAGGGGCAGCAGAAAAATTGGATGACATTGCTCACACGCTGAGCAAGCTAACACTCTAGCTTTCCAATACTGTGCTACAGGCAGTAGTAAATTACATCAGGTGCTCCTCACTCTCCTCCAAAATCATCCCAGGAAGATAGCACTAGCATTAACCTCATTGTTCAGAGCAGAAAACTCAGCTCCAGAAGATGAAGCAACTTTGCAAGTGGTCACTTAATATGAGGGGAATGGAATTCAAACTTGGTCTTTCTAAATCTTGAACCTCAGCTTCTATCTACTAAGAAACTGCTTGCAAAATAGGTCTTGAGCTTCTAGCTTTTGGGGATCAGTAAGGCCGGTGAAGCAAAAAAGGAAACAAGAAAATTGAGAGATGTAAAATAAGGTTGGCAATTCTCACTTTCATTTTTCCAAGTAAAGAAAACATCTACCACCTCTAACCACTGTCCTTCCACAAGGAAAAGAGAAGTTAAAAACCAAAAATGCAAATAAGTGAAGCACAAATATCCACCACTACTAATCATCCCCATTTTGTACAATAAGGAAGATTTTTAACACTGAACGTATCTGTTGGAATATTTTAAGAATAAAGGACAATCATTTAATTAACTTACCTTTATATGAAATAGATCTTCTGTCTGTTCTATTATTTTTCTGTGTGAGCCCTGGTTGGATTACCACGAGTACTAGCCCAAGCACTGCTCTGGAGAACACATGCATCCAGCGCACCCTCTACAACCATGAGCAGAAATAATGTCAACTGTGGTGAGATCCTGGGGCCAGTCACAGAGACTCTTGAGTCAGGGGAGGCTGGAGAGATGTCAGGGATTGGCCTGTATCTACTGTATCTACAAGAGTGGCATGTATATGGCCATTCCTTCATTTAACCAGAGTGTGCTCAATGCTTTCTCTTGAGGTCTGATCTCAACCAGGACCTGGGAGGACAAGTGTGCCTGGCATCATTAAGACTGTCCCCAAGCCTGGGATGCCCAGGACTCAGCAGACAGTCACGCTCACACTAGTTTGTCATAGCAAAGAGAACCAAAGCAAAATTCTCCCAAGAAACAGGTGCATGGTTTTAAGTCTTAGGGAAGCAGGTGCAAGTTTCCCACAATCCTCTCCCAGTGAGTCACAAGGGATGATGTAATGATTTCCCCTGAGATGCAGTATGGGAAATATATGTGAAGTACTGCCACCAGGGAGGAGCTGAGACGGGATGCCCAGGGTTTTATCTGGGGATGGTTATGCAGGTCCCCTGTACTGACCATACACTGATCTTCCAGCCTCCAGGCAGGCATCAGGGGCTCAGT
Organism: Chinchilla lanigera; assembly: GCF_000276665.1. Lineage (NCBI taxonomy): Eukaryota > Metazoa > Chordata > Mammalia > Rodentia > Chinchillidae > Chinchilla > Chinchilla lanigera. The sequence continues at coordinate 1,706,288 of NW_004955522.1, read as the reverse complement.
ACGAAGCTCACCGTTTGTACAAACTGTCCAGGCACAGGGATCCACTCAGATTCTTTCTGGCAATGGAGACAGCCCTCCCAAAGTCCAAGTTCCCACCTATGCACCAAAAACCACATCGGCAAGCAGCCTTTCTGAGTGCAGCCGCTCTGGCCACTATTTCTCACACAACAGTGGTAAGCAAACTATCTGGCCTTGGGAAACCTACAGGCTAGGGAGGGAGAGACATCATCACACCTGTATCATTCATTCACTCAATTGCTCTTCAGGATTCTCTACAGGCTGGTCACTGGTGACAGACGATGCCAAGAGAATACCTTAAAACCTCGCCTTTGTAAAGCTGAGGATCTAATGGGAGGAGGGAGAAAGAAAACAAACACCTACGTGAGTGAGTGCTAGAGAGAAAAAAGAAGTTCACAAAGGGAAATGAGGAGTGTGTGTTCAGGTGTGGGGAAAAGGCAAATTAACTGAGTCTAGATGACCAGGGAACTCCCTCCTCTACACCCCAAGAAAATGATGGTCGAGTTGACCCCTGGATCACTAACACCAGGTAGAGACAAGAGCCTGTGCAAAGAGCCTGCGGCGGGATGGAAAGAAACTGGGTGAGCGTAAGCTGCAGAAATTGGTAGGGGACTTGCAGGGCCTGGTGAGGATTTTGACTTTTATCCTAAGGGATAAGAAAAGCTAGTGGAGGGATCAAGCAGGGAGCAATGAATTCTGCAGTGGCAAGATCAGATTTCTATTTTAGCAAAAAATAACTGCAGCTTTTGCCTGAAGAAGGGATTTCAAGAAAGGCAAGAGGGGAAGCAAAGAGGCTGGTGAGGAGCCTTCCTGGCACCAGGGCTCTGTGTGGGCGGGCTCACTGATGGAACCCACCCCACCTCACCAGCAGGGCCGCCGTGGGGGACCACGCAAGGCCACAGCTCCCCGATGCTTTCTCCTCCCAGTCCCTTGTGGAGGGGGAAAAAGAGACACTGGAGAAAAATGTCTCTGTTGTTTTAAATGATAAAAGAACTCCAAAGGGAAAAGTCCAACTTGGGAAAGCGAGCAGTGCTGCCCTTCAGAAAGTTTTAATTTTATTTTAACTTTGGTAAATCTACTTACATCCACATTTTGAAATATGTACGCACGATAAAACACTGCAGCTATGGTCTGTTGGGTTAAAAACCCACTTTTTGGAACGGGTTCAAGGGAATACTTATATGAAAGTCCTCAGGATGGAAAGCAATTCCGCAGATAAAATAGAATGGCAACATCTCCTAAATATGCCCCTTGCAAGATAAATGCACAGCGAGGAGGGGTCTGGGAGCATCACTAATGTGAAATTCACAAGAGCGAGCAGCTAATCCCTCATGCAGCCAGCTTCAGGGGGCGGGGCGCCGGGCTAGTCCTCGGCATCAACGTCCACACTCTTCCCTGGGTCTCTCTTCTTCCTCTCATCATTCACTTGCAATGGAGAAATTAGCCCCCAATTTGAAGCAGTGAAATTCCATTGAAGCGTGCCACTCACAATGCGTGGGGCGACCACGGTGTTTATTTTGCAAAGTTCCAGACAAAGAGAGCTTTAAAAAATTGCTGGAATAAATCCACCAACAAGCATTTCCGTGCTTATTCTGTGTAATTATCCTTGTATGGGGAGGCATATGAAAAAGGAAGAAAATATGGTTCTTATCCTCAAGGCCCTGGCAAACCCGTTAGGAGGGTGATGCTTAGCTCCGGGATCACCGTGGGAGCTAGGCAGAAATACCGAGGCCCAGTACTGTACTCTCCCTAACTGAGAGCAGCAGAATGGCTCCACCCAGCCTGTGAATCTGTATTTTAAGCAAACAAATAGGCCTTGGAATGCTGCAAGTCTAGGGCTCAGGAGAACCACGGACACTGAATACATCAGAGCAAGAACCTTCAGGAAACGTTAACACCACTGAACCTGACAAGAGAGCCAGAACTCAGAGTATAAAAAACCAGGCTTATGTAGTGACACCTTCTACCCCGACAGCATTCAGGTGACAGCAGCCATGGCAGGAGGCCTTTGCTTTGGGATCTCCCCTGAAGGGAACTAAACCTTCACGAGGGGGTGCCTTCCCATGTAGGAAAACACACCACCGTCTTTTGCAGCTTCTTAAGATGTCTAGTCTTTCCTTGCCAGTTCCGTTAGCACCTCTTCTTGGGCCCAGTCTCAAGGCCCTCTGTCACTCCTGGTGCTCTCCCAAGGAGACCCGCCCGTTTGTCAGCAGTATACTCAACAGGTGACCCAAAGACAGACTACAAGAGCGTGGGTATGGTCAACTAAAACCAAGTCCAGAAGATACTTCCCTTCCTCGACTTGGATTAGGCTGAGTGAAGCTGTCGAAGACTCCTCACTCTTGTCAGCACCCAGGAGACCTGGAATCACCATCTGCTCTATTGTGCACCTTTATTCATCTCCAAAGCCCTTAAAAATGACATAAGGGCTGGGGGTGGAGCTCAGCAGTAGAGCACTTGCCTAGCAAGTGCAAGGTTTCATCATTAGTACCATGAAAATATAAATAAAATATAAAATATGCATAGATTTAGTCCGGAGTTTTTCCAGGGATTATGCTCAAGATTATCATTTTTTGAAATCCTTGTTAACTGCTCTCCTTTCCGTTGCTCCTAACTCCATCCATTCCCCTTCCTTCTCTCTGAGTCTACCTTTCCTCCTCCTTATTTCTCATCTCCTCTCTGTGATTCTGCCAAGGTTTCCCTCAGACCATCAGAGGCCTTGATGGGGACGTTCTAGATGATTATTCACAGACTGGCACAAGTCACATCCCCTTGCTGATGAAGGAGGGGTGGGGTAGGGGGAGACACAGGTGAACGGAGCGTCCAGGTCGGGGGCTGAGACAGGGTTAGGGCCTTCCGCCCAGCGCAGTAGTGTATCTTTGTTGCACTTGTCTGGGCCTTGGAGACCAGGCTGTGTGATCCAGCAGGTGCATTTCCTGGGCCATACATGATAGAAACACAAAGAAAGAGACTGAAAAGATCATAAATTAGAGTGAAACGTTATACCACAGCACTCACCACACCCGTTTGACTCTCCAATGGAACTTTTACTTTCATTTTATTTCATCCACTTTTTTTTTTGGTGGTGCTAGCAACAGAATCCAGGGCCTCACACATGCTAGACAAGCACATTACCACTAAGCTGCACCCCAACACACAGTGTGACTTTCACACAAAGGGAAACTGTATTACTGAGTCCAGAGCGGAACCGCCGCTGATCAATGAAGCTGAGTCCTCAGAGGCAGTGTGGGGGTGACAGGTGCCGATCTCAGTAACATGTGAAGTCACTCAGGACTGGAGGCCAAGGCTTCAGAGAGCTCAGGACCTGAAATGTGTGTAAGTGGTAAGGAATCCGCCTCCCAGAGATAGGCTGCTCCTCCAGGGATAGAGGCGGAACTCGGGGCCAGGCAGGCCATGTCCTCACAACATTTTGGCACAGGGGTCCAGCCCACGCTCAGTTTTCAAGGAAAATGAATGGGCTTTGTGCGCGCATGTCCCCCAGGTGAACACCGCCTTTCATGGACACGCCAGACTTCAAGGCTGTGTTCCCACGATACCTGCTCCTTCAGGCAAACGGATTCAAGCCAGAAATTGTACGGGGAATAATACCTCTCGTTCACCATTGTCCCTTTCTGCAATACTTAATTTCCTGTCGGGATGCTGGAGAATTCCAAATGATAGACATATTATGTTCATGAAAGACAACTTTAAGAAAAATGTTTCTGCAATAAAAGTGAGCCCCCCCCCCCACTGGCATCCCAGCTTGCCACAGAAATGAGTGATTTTCTGAATTTCTGCCAAGTTAGATGGGTTTGGCATGCTATTAGATTAGTCTGTTTATACAGAAACAGCCAAAAATAGGAAACACACAGAAGCTATTAAAGATATTGTCCTGTGAGGGAAAGATTTGAATGGTTTTCTTACTGCAAGTGGGAAATAAGATATGAGTCAGTATTAATGTGATAAAGAAGTTAATGTGTTTGAAAGCAAACCATTGGATTCTTCATCTTGTTTCAGAGGTGACAATGAAAGGAATATACAGGCAATTATTTAGGGTTGGGTGAGCAGGAGGGCAGAGAACACTGCATAGCCCCAGTGGGCCTTCCAGTGAGAAAGGCGAGCCTTTGAGTATGTAAGGCTGGAGCACCCGCCTGGGGCCTTTCAAAGAGGAAGATGGTTCCAGGCCAAAAAGAAAAGAATAGGATTTAAAAATAAATAAATACAACAAGGTTTCAGAAAACTCCAAAATGAAATTTCAATTTCATTTCTGCCCTTGGATTGCCCTGAAAATTAATGGAAATCATCCGACTTCTCGGGTCAGTGAGATTCAATGCAGCAGACCTGTACTGAGTGCTATGTACGAGATGAGATGCTGTGGACTCTTACTTTCCTCATCTATAAAGTAAGCGGGGCCACTTTGACCTTGAAGTCACCTTGTTCCTCCTGAGAAAGTCCCCAGGTGACCCCTAGAGAAAAGGTCTGGCTCTATGAATTGCTCCTGACAGTATGTTAGGATACACAGCATGTGACTCTCTAGACAGACGTGAGTCTAAGTTATGCCCATCTGAAGCCCAGGACTGTGAATTACTTCCTCTTATGTCACAGTTAAAAATCATTTAGTAGAATTGTTTAGTAGAGGAAATTAAGACCTTAGTACAAAATACATACAGGAGTCCTCCCTTCACCTGAGATTTTGTTCCTAGAATTACCTGCTGCCTAGGTATTATGGAATAAAATATAGGAGTACTTAAAATGTAGAGTTAGAGTTCAGCAACTCACAACCAGGCAACCAACGCCCTGCTTCAACTAGCACAGAAATGAGCTTGGACATCAGGTGCATCCAGGAACACAAAGAGATGCCAAGAAAAGTTCAAAGACAAATCTGCATAGTGCAGAAGGTCAGAACAACACAGGGGGAGTGACATGAAGGAATGATTCCCTGTTAGATGTCGGCCAGTAAACACCAAACACCAAGGCTCCCAGAAACAAGAGGAGCACGGGTGGGTAGAAGAGGAGACACAGCCAGCAGAAGAAAACTCAGGAGGGAAAGAGGAATCACCCAACAGGTAGGAAGGGGGAGGTGGAGATGACAGCTGAGATGAGGGAGAAGGAAAGGGAACTGGCACCAGGAGAGAGGGGCGGAGAAGTGGCTGAGGAGGAAATGTGGAGCGATGTGGCCATGCGTGTACAGGAAGTTCAGTTATCCAGGATGACACGCCTGGTCAGGGAGATTCCACTGAGATTGGCAGCCAGGCTCTGCCCATTAACTTTAATGTTTTGCCAGTCCCTGGCATTTTCACAGGTGTGATCTAAAAACATCTGCTTTCTGCACTCTACTTTGCCTATTCAAACCCAGCGTCAGCGAAGACAAATTGTGGATCGCGCAGGGAAGAGGACAGACAGGAGGTAAAAGCTGCCGCACGCGATGCCTTCAACAAGAGGAGCCTTTCAATGATCTCTGAACAGGATTATTTTATTTTGAAATTGGGATATAAAATAAATAAGTAAATAAAATACGAGGAGATGCTTTCAGCTCTCAAAATACAATCTAAGTGAATAAATTGCTCAGAAACAAAATTCCAACCAAATAATTGCAGTGCATGGTGACCCCAACCTGACAAATGAAAGAAGAAATAAACTGAGGAAGAAACCCACATCCAAAAATATGTCTTTACAGTGGTGACATTTATAAATTTGACACACTCAAAGAATGAAGCTCACTAAAGATTATTTCTATGCAAATATGCATTTCGCCAACACCTGTGTGCCAAAAGAAGTCCCAGACATATTTCTTGAAAATCAGTTCTTGTGCAATAGGTGTGCATAGAGAAGCAGGAAGTACACCGATAAACATTAAAATATGATGCGCAATCCAAACTTGTCAAGAGAAAGGAGTGTGGGAGAAGGTGACAATGGACATGTCTTGCACTGCCCAATGTCTGCTGTCCAGTTTGGTCCGATATTTGACAAAGACATTTTCATCAATGTGGCTACCTTCTCCCTCTCAGGGACAAAGCCTGGGCATTGAATATCTCAGGCTGTCTGGTTCCTTCCAGTTGACGTGGAAAGTTCTGTGTAGGGGCTGGAGGACACAGGTAAAACCACAGCATCCTGATGGGCTTTGTTCCCCATTCAGACAAGAGCAGCCTCTGGGCCAGTCTTCTTCAGCACCTAGATAGACAATCCCCCCAGCTGGATATCCCTCCAAGTAAAACATGCTATTGTCCTATGGTCTAGTTTCTATCGTTACTCATTTCAAAAGGTAAAAAACATACTGATCTTTATGAGTCAACTCTGTCACTAGCTAATAAGTATGCATCCTGATCAACTGCGTACTGAACACTGTCCTAGGTATTCTGTTTGAGATGAATTGGAGATTCTCTCCTTCATTTGATAGGGAGGAAGCTGAGGTTAGCAGTTCACCTGCCTTTTCTGTCACGTGGTCACAGGGAAGAGAACAGGGCCAAAAGGAACCAGATGAGATAAGGCCTATGAGTGCTGTCTTTTCTTCTTTTTTTTTTTTTTTGGTCTGATTGTTTTACTTACTGTAACTATTGCTTCTCTTTGCTTTCATATCTACAAACTGAACCACCAAACTGAGATCAGAAGTTCTGTAACTGCCGGCAGCGGATATGAGTGTTGTCCTGCGTCTTCTGTGGGTGTTGGCTACTCCAGTGTGCTTCGGTATGCAAAGTCATTGTAAATCGAGGGTTGAGGGGATGTTACCCTTTGTTCCTGCCACAATACCAGCTTGTGGCTCAGCTCATGCTCTTAAGAAGACCCACGGTGGACACAGCCAAGGTGTTAGGGTAAAGGTTGAGGCCACTGCCCAGTGTACGTCCCAGGGCTGCCTTCGCATGCCTCCTCTCCACTCCATCTTTGATGAAGTGGAGGCAGGGGGGCTCTCTCATGAGTCACTCTGCACATTAAAAGGGCTGATGCCATTCTGACTCTACTCCCTGGAGAGCACACTGATCTGGGGGGAGAACAGCTCTCCGAGGAATCCCTGAGCTGTTCCTTAAAGTTTGTCTCTTCATGTCCTAACCCCCAGGATGGCATAATGTGACTGTTTTTGGAGACCAGGTCTTCAAAGAAGGAATGAAGGCATGAACTGATTAGGGTGGACCCTAATCCCACTTGACTGGTGTCTTAAGAAGAAAAGGAGATAAGGACAGGGACACACAGAGGGTCAGCAATGGGAGGAGTCTGTGGACACAGCCACCTTCAAGCCAAGCAGAGAGGCCTTGGGAGAGATCATCCCTGCAGACTCCTTGGCTCCGAGTCCACACGTGTGAGAACACACGTTTCTGTCATTTCCGCCATGTCAGCCTGAGCTGAAGAAGATGAGGTGCTTTCCCATTTAGGATGCAAAGTGCCTCAGGGAGGAGTAAGGTACAGGGCACAGCTCCAAGACTTCCTTCTCTTATAGGTAAAATGCAGACAGTCACAATTTCACAGGCTTATCGGGAAAATTTAACTTCAGAATGCATGAATAGTGCTGAACGCACGTCGGACTCTCAGTATGCGCTCAATAAATATCACTGATGTTATTGATACAATGATGACAAAGTGAAATTAGAAATAAGATGAGCGCTGTGCACAGAGAAAGGTGCCACACAAAGGTGCAAAGGTAAAGGAATGTTCTGATTATCAGGAAGGTGAAAAGGGAGGCAGATAGCCCCGTCCCACCACTGAAACGAAGTCCCCACTTTCGTGGTGGCAGGCACTGTGCTGAACTATCGGATGGATGGGCGTTTGTAACAGCCAAGCGAGGATGGCATCCACATTGTGGTCCTAGGACTAGACAGGACTGGGGGGACCAGGGGAGCTCAAGTGCATGGGGGGACAAAACATGGCAGAGGATTCACACCCACCATGGGAACGAGAATGTCGCAGCGTCTCTCACCAGCCCCTTTCAGGACACACGCCGATAGGACGAAGGGGAGCCACAGGTGCCACTGGATGCGGCTGTCCATGGACACCAGCTGTGTCCACCCAGAGTCCCTGCATGCAGCATGGTGGATATATGAGCTTTGTTCTCAGTGATACACAAAAACAACACCCACAGCATAAAGAAGGCGAGGTGGAGAGGTTGAATTTGCTCATGGCTTCAGCCCACAATTGGTTAGCTCCAAGGGAGAGACATCGTGGTGGACAGCCAAGGGCAGCAAAGTCACTGAGTGCGTGGTGGCCGGGACGCAAACAGGGCAACAGTCCCAAGCAGAAGAGTCAGTGACCAGACACAGATCCCAAGGCCAGATCTCCATGACCCATCCAGTCACACCTAGATGTGTTCTCCACCAACCCCCCAGGTGGATCCCAAAGCCAGTCAAATTGAAATACCACCCTAATGCCACAGCGAAGGAAGTCAGAAAATAAGCAAAGCCACAGGGCCGAGCTAATCAGCTGATTTGAAGAACCGGCCACAGTGAGCTGGCTGTTTACCTGACTGTGTGTACACTAAAAAAGTTTGGCAAGGTGGCCCACAGTATCACGGCAGGTGCCGTCTCTTCTCAGAACATGTCCATTATCTTACATTTGATACTCATTAAAACAAAATGACATTTATGAAGCATTATTATGGCCTGGATATTTGATCTTCCTAAAATCTGTGAAATCTTCACCCCTGTCCCAAGGTGGGGGGTGATATTAGGATGAGGGCCTTTGGGAGACAATTAGTTCAAGAGGGTGGAGACTTCGTAAATGCGATTAGTGCCTTGTGATCACACAAGAGAATCCTCAGACTCAGAAGATGCTTTCTATCCCTGCACTGCGAACGTGTTGACCTTATCTTCCAACAAGATTGGGGCGGGGACTGTGGGTAACACTCAGCCCTGAGCACAGGATTATTAAATATGTTCTGGCTGATTAAGCATCACAAAGGGCTAGAGAAAAGAACAATGTAAGAATGCACGTAAGAGACTCCTATGTCAATATTTCTGGAACGTACGTAAATACTTCAGGGCAAAGCCTCCTGTTGGTACCCTACCCACTGCCTGATGGAGCCTCAGTACCAAGCACGGTGAGACCCTGGGCCTGGACTGAGATTGAGGGGAGTGGAGGGGCAACGTCTGCCAATCTGCCATGTACCTTTGTCCCCACATGATTCCCTGAAGCTAAGAAACAGGCGTCACCAGGTGGTGATCCGTCCCCCAGGCTCAGCTTCAGGAATGACACAGAAGCCAGCCCATTCGGACACTCAACACAAACAAGGCACTCTGTGCAGGTCCAGAGGGCCTGCCACCTCCTCCTCCGCCACAGGACAGGGACAGAGGCTGCCTCAGGCACCCAGCTCAAGGGACCGCAATTTGTGCTCCAAGCAAAGGTGTGCTGATGACGGGCATGGCTTTACTAATAACAACACAGTACGCACACACCTCCTTCTACTCGATCCCTCTGCTTTGTGGATCTGTCCAGGTGGCAGGTGGGCCTCCAGACAAGCAGTACAGCTATCTAACCAGACTCATCTAATACACTACAATGTGCAGAAGGATTCCCTTAGGGTAAACAACTTACTCATTTCAAACCAAATAACACCCCATCCTCAGCCTCTTGTGTATTTTTATTGCTATTATCTAATGTATTGACAGGACATCATCTATGTTTGCCTAAATATATAACCAGGAGATGTCTTCCACCAAAAGTCTTGCAAAGTGAATGTAGCGAATCATACATAATCCCCTTTCCCAAGCACAAAACTTCAACAACCAAGTTTAGTCCTTTCAATGAGCAAATCTCTAATTAAATG
>NW_004955522.1:1664022-1694022 GCF_000276665.1 Chinchilla lanigera | reverse complement strand
CAGAGAGCAGGGGAAATGCTCTCGTTCTTCCGCTGAAAGGACACACATCCTAGCAGAAGTGCAAGGTTGTAAAGGCAATGGGACAGCAGCTGACTAGCCTAGGGCAAGAGCACGGGTAAGGTTACAGAGTGATTTAGCAGGGGCATTTGGGGGATTCAAATGGATTTGCAACCTGGTTTTATAAATGCTAAGGGCTTTGAAAGGAGACAGCATAGCTCGAGATTATCCTCCAGTAGAGCAGGGAGCCTTCTGAGCTACACCTCGTGAGTATATCACCATCTGGGTGCAGAGTACTTTTGCAGTCCTTTTCTTGGTTTCATCTCCTGCACCTGTGTGTTTCTGCTTTGATTTCTGAGGGAGAGGCCTGTGGCAGGGTCACGGTAGGACCTCTGCACATTCTGGGGACTCTCGGGATTGGAGGAAGCCACACCCCATCATAAGGGATCCACTAAATGGATTCCATCCCCCTGCATTAAGTATGATGAGGATCTAATGACATGAGCTGAGCTGCAGCTGACTGGTGACGTAACACTATGTTTTGTAGCTATTTAATCATCCATCGCAGGTTTTGACTTTGCCATTTCCTTTCTGTATGTAATTCAGAGCCAAGGGCATTTTTACAAGTCTCAGGTACGCCTATGTGTTCCTTACCAGCCCCTGTACCTTTAGCCATGCAACGTGCCTGTCATAACCTCAAGGGCAAACCAGGGGGATTCATGGTACAGAGAGACACACCCAGCAGAGAAGTGGTGGAGATTAGGAAAGTACAATGAACCCCCTGGGCACAGCAAGCTCTCTCCCCTTGACCCAAGCACACACTCACTAACTCTCCTCCTATTTCTCGCCAAAGGGCCCCTATATCCTTCTTGTGTGCACACAGCCAAGAAAAGGGGGGGAAAAAAAAATCGACTAGACACCTTTCATGCCAGCTGAATGCCTGGAAAGGCATCTATTTTAAGATTTCTCCCGGTTCAAGACAAGAGTTCACACTCCAAGACCTTTCCGCTGCCTGCAGGTGCAAGCCCTTGCTAGATTACAGCCTTATCACCAACAAAAACATTTCCAACAGTTACCAAAAGCCACAGATATACGCAAAGATAAGCTTATCACTTTCAAAACTGCTTTTGTTTCCAGAAGAGAAAGGAAAGGTAGGTAAATGTCCCGTGTGTTGCATCAGGGTGTTTATAGTCTTAGTATCAGTTATTCAAATATTTACACTTTAGAAAATGTCTTCTTAGTGCTAGATATGATTTTATGATAAGCATTAAATATTTTCTTAAGTGCTCACTGGTTTTACATTTCAGCTAATTAGCAAATGGAACTTTTCGCCAACCTGTGTCACCCCATTCGTCATTGTTGCTCTGCTGCCTGCTTGCCGCCGTTGGGATTGTTTTCAGGACAGGGGACTCTATTGAGTTCCCCAGGCTGTGGGCAGACAGACAAAACAAAAACAGTTTGCCCACCGGTGCTGCTCAGAAATGACCGCTGGACATAATTAATCAGCGCCGCGCACCATTGTGGGTACATAAAGACCATCTTTCCAACTGTCTCCTCCACCCGCAATCCCTGCTCCTCGCCAGCGTTCAGGTGATCCATTACATTCAGCACCGGCTAATTCACTTATCCGCAACAAGTGGGCTATTGATTTTTGCCTGTTTTCAGAACAGCCTGGGGCTTTCTGAATGACAATAGCATCCCCTCTTTAAAAAACAAAACAAAAAAATGAGACTCCTGGAAATGTCACTCCTCCCGGGTCAGGCTGGCTTCACTTTTCTTAGGATCCATTCACACGCAGGCTACTCTGTCACTAATTTAAACAGTACAGGTCTTTTCAGCTCTTTGGAGCCTTGCATACTCTTCCCTGTCAGCTAAGGGGTCACAGAACTTGCTTCTGTTCTGCAGGGCTCAGAGGAAAGAAGCAAGAGAAATCCCCCCGCAGAGCAGGATCCTAATGTCAAACGTCTTTTTTTAGTCTCCTTTTTGACAATCAGCTTGTGAAAAACAGCCCCATATTCAAGTTTCCCATAAGGCAGAAGGAGGAAATCCCAAGTAACTATTAAATCGTATTTGTATATATTTATGGCCAGTAGCATAATTTATATAAAGGTAAAGGAGAAATGATTTTTAAAACTACACAAAATTTTAAATGTACTATGCACAGAATTGAACAAGAAGAGACTACAATGTAAGAGAGGCAGTTTGGCTGGAAAAGAATGATCCACTTTATGTTAATTGCATTAAGTTTTAATAATAGCTCAGCAGTCAATTCTGGGCTTTGCTAAAGAAGCTATGCCGATTGGTTGTGGATTATTACTTTGTTTTTGTTTGTTTGTTTGTTTGTTTGTCTTTTTGAGACAGGGTCTCGCTGTGCAGTTCAGGCCGGCCATGAGCTCACTTTGTAGCCCAGGCTGGTCTCGAACTCGCAATGATCCTCCTGCCTCAGCCTCCCGAGTGTTGGGATTACAGGCATGTGCCACCACGCCCGGCTTGGACTATTACTTTGATAGCCATAAATTCCAAGTGTACCGTGAACAGTACCCTTAATTTCTGGGGACATCCCTCTCAGCTGAATGGAAGGTGCTTCCTAACCGGCAGGTATCCTGATAAAGCAAACTACAGCTGCCCATTCAGGGCAAGGCCGCTGCGCCTTAGGAATGAGCATGGGTCAGGGTCTTTCCCACTCAGAGGCATCTGAGCTTGAATATGAGGGGCCGCACACAAGTGCTGCAAAGAACAGAAATACCCAGCACGCTCTCCTCCTGAAGGAGACTTCCATGTAACTACAGAGCACCTCAGCCCCTTCACGGTAGCATCTTCCTGAGGCTTTGGTGATGGGAACCTGGGACACAGCAGAGATCAGGACTGGGCCTCCCAGCACGGTAGTCAGAGCTGTAATTTTGTGTGAAGGTAACTGATGGAATGGGAAGGTTTTGGTTGGTAATGAGCTTGGTTCAGAAAAGATGGGCACTGGGTGGTTTTGAAACTCCAGGTATACTTTTGACTCTGCAATTAGCACACAGGTAATAGGAAACTGGCTACCCTTCTTACTACAGCCAAGGGAAGGGAAGGAAAGAAAAAGTCTGTGTGTAGTGGCCTGTCTCCTCTCACTGAGAAAGGGAATGTGAGGGTGGTCTGGACGTGAGCCTTCTCTTTGTGCTTTGCACCTGCTGTATTCTTTGGGGGTGGGGGTGGGATGAGGGGTCTAAGAGGCCAAGTCACCAGGTATTCATTACTTACAGTCTGCCCTAGCGGGACACACCTGGAGGAAGACGGGGCAGCAGGAGGCTGGAGAGACCAGGCTAACATTTCAAAACAACCGGAGAACAATGAAGTATCTGGTATCATCAAGAAGCAAATGCACAGGATACAGACACTTCAGACATTCTTAGGCTGCCAGAGTTCGGCGTCTAGGAGAATTAGAGAGAAAAAAAAAACGACCAGGCTGACAGAGACCTGTCAACTTTTTATCTTGCCAATTAAAGCCTTTAAGAAGAAAATGAGATCCGAGGGAACATTAAAGAAATGAAAGGAAGCACGGAGAGAGAGAAAGAAGAGAGAAAGGAAAGGAGACAGGAAGTAAGGAAAAGAGAAATTGTCATTTTCTATCATTTTTTATTAAAGAAGAAGATATTTAACATCGAAGAAAAGAGGATATAATCCTAAAGGAAAGAGTTTAAAAATTGATGCAATATAGTTTATTTAAAAATTCATTACAATTGATACAATGTGGCTTATTTTTTAAAAAACGCATTCATTTGTATTTATTCTCATTTTGCAAGAGTGGCAATAGTTTTGCCACAGAGAGACCCGTGCGATTGGACAGGTGACAGTTCTTGGCTTGATCTTGTACCCTTTCTTAGCACTACCCTGACACCCGGGCTCTGGGAATATCTGCTGGGTAGATGAGGGGCTGTATTATACCCGAACATCCACACGGAGGCCGGGATGGCACTGGTGTGGTGGAGAAAGTGACAAAGGTCACCCCAAGGTGCTCCATCATTCGCAGTATAGAGGAAGAAGCTGTTTCTGGACTATGCAAATGCAGGAACATCTGAATGTTTCATCTTCAAAACTTAGGCCCTAACCAATTTTTCCACATCTACATTGAAACCAGAAACATCACACTGAGCTACACCACCAGCCCTTAAAAGTACATGTTATTCTGAGACAGGATCTTACTAACTCACTAAGTTGCCGAGGGATGGCTTGAATTTGTGATCCTTTTGCCTCTGCCCCCAAGAGTGCTGTGATTATAAGTGCACACTTCCAGGCCTGGCTTCCGGTCCTAATTTTGAAGGGAGCCCACTATTGCTCAGTCAGACGAAGAGTGATGGGTCACTTGTGTGTCACCATCCCAACCCCACTGGGCCCAACCAGATGAGCAACAGAGTGGTCTCTTCCAACTTCATCTCACGGTATTAGCTCCTCCCTGGGCTCAATGCATATCCTTTCCTGTGTACACCCAGTGGAGCCCTTTCCTGACCAGGAACATGGGGTCTGGGTGGTGCAGGTGAGGCTGGAGAGGGGATAGGCTTTGGGCTCAGACAGGCCAGACCTGTGATCCCAGCTCTCCTGGCCATCAGCAGGCGACCTGAGTGGAGACTTAAATTCAGCTTCAGATTCGTATCTGTGCAGTGACAGCAACAGCAGCACCTCTCTCACGGAGGCAGAGAGGCATCAGGAGACGAGGGGTGAGCATCAAACACACAGCACAGAGCCCGGCCCATGAGAACTTAATAAACTGCAGCTGCAAAGGAAAAACAGAAGGAAACAGCACTTCCTATGGGGACAGGTGGATGTCAGAGATCTGGAAGGATGAGTGGCGTCCTACTCTTTCCAGTCTGTTCAGAGCCACGGAGTCATCTGCAGAGGCCTAGCTGGTCACAGATCATAGAGACTTCCCCCCACGTGACCTCTGCTCTTCTGGGCTGTATTCACGGCTCCACCTTGACCCCACTCACAACCTCTGAAAACGTGTTAGAGATGCGCAAAGCTCACAGCATTCAATCTCGCTGAATCCAAGAAGACAGGGAGGTTTTCATCACTGAGATGAGAAAACAGTGAAACTTCATCTGCAGGGATGAGTGAAAAGTATGCAGGCCAGAAAACTGAGACTAACCCTCTGGCACCGGCCAGGCTGTGTGCCTTGGGGAGATCACTTAATTTGTTGGAGCCTCAATCTTCTCATCAGTAAAATGCACCTAATTACGGGACCTACCAGTACAGGCTTAAATGAGGACCTGCAAGATAAACTGTGCAAACTGCTTCACTTGTGCCCAGTATATGGAAAGTGGTTATTAAAGAGCTACAAGTTGTTATTTTCACTATTATTACCATGCCAATTATCACAGCAAACTACCTCCTGAAAAAGCTAGTGGGAAGGACAGCTCTGTTTCAGATATCAATTTATTTTTTGCATGCAAGGAGTTGATGCTACTAGTAGGATGTGTTTCACTGTTTAGCCAAGAAGATCTATCCAGAAGAGAACACGATAATAAAATATGAATGGGAAAATCCTAAAGGAACAGGTAACTCCCACAGACCTCTATGAGCTGACAAAAAAGTGATTCTGTTAGCGTGATTAGCACAAACCAGTGTATTAAGCCCAAAGGAATCATTTTAAAATAAGACTCTAATTTCGGGAACCTGAGGAAGTCTGCATTTTAATAAAATATTTCATTGTATCCCAAATACAAAACCATTGTTTGCCTGACTCTATAATTTATTGTTAGACAGACATTCTGCTATTATTGTAGCAAAATGAAACACTCAATGATTTCACTAATAAAACAATTGGATCATAAGGCAAAGCAGGGCTCAGCGGTTTAAACGAGCCCAATACCCCTGAGTGGAAATCTGCATAGTCTAATATTCCCAGTTGGAATTTCACCTTTCTCTATCTTCCGCAGAGAAAATCATTGAAATAGCCTGCTAACAATACCATTACTGTCTGCCTAACTTAATCCTTTGTTTCTTCCAAAGAAAGGATGGCTGCTGGTTATGAATATTCCATTCTACCATTTCCATCAATTAATACACTACTATGTTCTTATTACAGTATTAATAGCTTCTTGATTTACATTAGAAAGTATATATTTTACACCAATGGTAAAGCTCTTTCTTCCTCTCTGACGGGAAGTGCTTATGTAAAAAGAACTTACAATTTGGAAAATGGAGGTGGGGGGATGAGTATGTGTCGAGAATTGCAAGGAGAAAATATAATCTGTTCTCCCTACTGCTCTCTGCTAGGGAATTCTTGCTTTCCAGGCAAAGGGGGGCAAGACAGCTCCCAAACTTTCTGTCCTCCCTTTCCCCTGGGGACAAATCTTGGGCCAAGCTGTCCAGAGAACCCAGAGTTTGAACCCTGCCTTTTCATGAACACCCCAACAGGTATGGGGGGGCAGCCCTCCTCCTGGTGAATCCCAGTAGGGTGGTGACAGGGATAAGAAAGGGATCCTGGTGAGGAACAATGGGTTTTGTTTCAGTGGGAGTGAGGCTAAGCCTGATCTGCCTCTCCAGCCCTGTCCTGCTGGGAGCCACATGACCCTGGCAGTCACTTACACTCCCTGGATCCTGAGGGCTATTCTGTAAAATCAGAGTGTACACACACACATGCACGCACACACACCATTGTGGGCCCAGGATATTTGGTGGAAACCAAATGCATTGGTACCTACAGGCAGTGCTTTTAAGTGACGGGCAGTGGTCTGGAAGGAAGGGTGGTGTCCTTCTCACTTCCTTGTCTGCCTAGAGCTTCCAAGTCACCTGCAAGCACTGGGCTGACTTCAGCTAGTGCAGGCTTCTCCCTGACCCCAGAGACAGCGGCTTGAGTCACCCCACAGTGACCTCAGGTCTGTTCTCAGTGTCTGCTTCAAAGGACTGAATGTGGGGGCTGTTCAGAGGAGTCCGGATCCAGAAATGTCTCTGAGTCCTGTGTCCAGAGCTCATGCTGCTGTAGTTTTAGGGCAGTGTTTTCTCCTGCAATTTACTCTGAATCTACAAGATGTCAGTCGCCCCATTGACTAGCTCTTCTCCAGTCCAGACTGTAGCTGCACAAATCAAGAATACTGCTTCCTAACAGATGTTACCTGCTGCACCTGCCCTGTCCTCATTCCCAAGGCATGGAAGCTTGGCCCATGGGGAGCTGCAAAATATGAACTGGTGGCCACATAAATGACGTGACACGCAAACCGTGAGTCATCTCTCTGTCTCTCTCTTTCTCTGTGTGTGCCTCTCTCTCTCTGTGTCTCTCTGTCTTACCCTCTCTCCCTCTGTTTCTCTCTCTCTCTGCAGTGCTTGAGCATTGTACACACTCAGCATGTGCTCTACCACACCCAGGTACACCACCAGTCTAGCTGTTTCTCTTATAAAACAAGTTCAATGAAAAGAACAGGAGTTTGGGAGCCATTAAACTACCCGGGCTTCTCTCCAGGTCTTCAGAGTCCCTACATGGCCCACCTCTCTTGTTGACATTAGCCTACTCGTGACCCCTCGCATTGCTTTTTGTCCTAAAAATCCTGTGTGGTTCGGCGCTGTCACTTCAGATTTACTATAGCACGTGGGTCAGACCCAGAGTTTAGGGATTGAGGCCCCTTAAAAGACTTCAGGCCCCGCAGACACCATGGGCAGCGTTTTCCCTCTGCCTCACTGCCCAGGCTGCACTTCCTAACCCTGTCTGGGTAGATGCCCTTGGGCACCTGTGACTTCAGGGGCTGCTCTGAGATTCAGGAGCACAGGGTGATTGACAGGGTTGGGTTTTGCTGTATTTCTCATAAAACTGTGTCAGGAACGATTAAATGGTGAGGCCTGGAGAGCACACGGAAGTTCCCTGTCTGATGCTCTGTCTACACATGACCAGAGCCGACCAGAGCTGTCCACAGGGCCAGTTTAGTGAAAAACAGCAGTCAGAGGGGCTGTGTGATTGAACTGACAACCAATTCCCTAGCCAGGGCAGGCAGCCTTGGGCTATGGTGGGGGCTGGGCAGCCGGCTCTTTGGTTCCTTCCCATTTAAAGTACTTTGCAGAGTCTCAAGCCTAAGGTAGAGATTCAGTTCAATGTCTGTGGATTGATTGATTAATTTGAAGCCCCTGAGAAATCCTGCAGGTTCACAGATAAAGCCAGACGAGCTAAGAATTTTCCTGTCTTCCTCAAAAGGAAAATGTTCAAGAAGTAGCCCCCTAATTGGAGATGATTTACATTTCTGTCTTGATCTCAGAACTGGACGAGCGAATGAGTCTCCAACAGCAACCACTGGAGCTTGGCTGAGAGCAGGGGCCAGCTGCAGCCAGTATCCGATCCTCATCTGATACCTCTGGACATGCACGGGTCTCTGTGAGCCCCATGTGTGGTCTGGTTCTTCAGCCTTAGGGGTCTGACGGAGCTGGGTTTCAATGTCAACTCTGCCACTTGCCCACTGCCAAAACAAGTCACTGAAATTGCCCATGCCTCAGTTCCCCTGTTGAGAAGTAGGGACAGAAATAGGGACTGGAGTGAGCTACTGAGGTCAAATGCATAGCATAGGTCTGACATAGATGCTCAATAAAAGGTACTAATGCTCAGGAAGGTGACTATGAGGAGGACAGATACAGTCTCTCCAAACAGGGAAGAAAGACTCCATGGGTTCACTCTGCTCCAGATGATCCTAGGGCCCCTTCCAGCAACTCCACAGAAAATGAAGTCAACTCCCTTCGCAGTTTAGTGAAGAGATGTTCCAAGTTCACCCCGACAAGGAGATTTGCTTTCAAAGCGTCTTCCTGCCGACTGCCATGAATCATCAAACTGAGAGGCACACTGGGGTCTCACCTCTTTATCTACCCACTGTGTAGCTTGGTTAAGACTGCAGCTGGGTGCTCAAAGTCTCTCCCCCCAAGTAGGGATGTCTCTCCCTGGAAAGAGATCTCTGGCTATTTGCCAGATTACATAAAGTAAAATAAACCAAAATGTGCAAGAGGTAGGCAAGGAGAGAAGAGGGAAGTTAATAACACCTTATAAATTCAATTTGCATTCCCATTTTGATGTGAACCCAACCTCCATGAGTTTTCCAAAATAAGCAGTCATTTGAAATCCTCCTGCGTGATAGCTGGTCTTACATATTTTAAAACACAATCCCTTTAATAAACTAAATCACACAATGTGGTCTTAACTGGTTCTAGAATATTCTGATAGTGAAATATTTTCTGTCTCTGGGCCAGAACTGGTCATTTCTTCTTGGGAATATGATGTTTGAAAATCAGTTCCTCCTATTATAGATTTCTCCCTCAGCTTGTAGAAAATCCATGATTCCCTAAACATTGGTCTTTGAAAGCACATTGACTAAAATCTTCATGCTTAATTCATGAAGCACAGTCTGGAGATTAGTGGAGCTGGACATAGACCAGGAATACTTTATCATATTCTAATAAGCAGAGGCTGAAAATTGCATTTCTAAAGCTACAGTATTAAAGGGCATACCGCAAAACATGACCCAAACATAACTCAGTAGTTTTACAGTGTCTGAAAAGGCTTTGATATGATAAAGTATGCTGACGAGGGGAATAAACACAACTAGAAATTTCTGAATTTAAAAAGGAAAAATGCGGGAGGGAGAGTGCTTGGCAAACATTCAGTATATTTGTGGAAAAATATATATATTATAAACGCATACATTGTGATTCCTATTAAACTAGTATTGACTATTGAGTCACGCTATAGAAGATCCCTGTAATAGCACAATTTAGGGGTTTGGAAAGCATAAAAGCATGAAGATGAAAGAAAATAAATAAAGCAAGCCTAATGAGGTTAATTTGAAGGTTGCCAGGAAAATGTAAGTGTTGGCTTTTCAGCCTTTCTTAAAACAGGTCACCAGCACTGTTTCTGAATGCAGACAGCAATGTGTAGGGCAGAATCTGTGAGGACTGGGGTAGGTGGGTGTTAGGTATTGCACCGGAGGCATCATTTGTAAAACTGTATGATATAAAATCCCTCCCTAATACAGGCAAAAAATTGTTGACAAAAGCATGGCAATGTGCAAAAAGCAATCCTGGAACCCAAACATAAATTAGTCATGGATATGGCACCAAGTCCAATGCCCGGCACACTGTAGGTGCTAACAGTATTGGATGGATGGATGGATGGGTGGATGGATGGATGGATGGGTGGATGGATATATTAGAAAGCAGAAATGCAATGGAAACTGGTCTTATGCATGTCATAAAAGCTCATGGGGTCTTTGGGTCTATTCTTTGGAGTACTTGCTATTTTCCCTCTGTAAAGTCATGTGCTGATTAACACAGCATTAGGTCTGCAGTTATTGTCACAAAGACGATGGCTTTCAGATTGTAAGTACCTGGACCCACTGCTAGCTCCAGAATTTCTACGTATGAGAGCATAGGGGACCAGAAACCATACTGTAGGGGGAGACTGAGAAAGAGTCAAAGGATTTGTCTTTAAACTGCGTCATCATAGTAGGATGTAGATGTTACTTGAACTGAAGCTTTATTGAGAAAGGATTAGGGGAGGTGGGGGGTGCCTGGGAGATTAGGCCCATGGTGTGTGTGATTCCCACCTCTCTGAGCAGGCCCCCATCCCTGATGAGATCAGAGGGGAAGATCAGAGGAGCAGAACTCCTGCTGACTTCTATGATTTCATGTTTCTGGGTGTGTGTTCACCATGCACCCTTCCTTTAATTAACGAAGAAAGGTTTGTCCTCTACTTTCTACAAGGCCCTGTTTATTTCCCAGTGGAGTGTCCCAGCTGGCCTCGAATGACACAGTCTGTTTTTCCCCTCAAGATGGTCTTTGACTCCAGCAAGTTCCAGACCTCTGGGTCTCCTCCACTTCCGCTGGCTGGTCCCTGTTTACCCTTCACCTTGCTACCAACCTCCTTCTCGGAAGCCACCCTAGCACCTCCGAGGGGCCCAGCTGTGCCTGCTCTGGGTGTCTGTGGCCCCCATGTCACCTCACTGTAAGCTTGATACACCTTAATTAGTGCACACCTTCCCCACCACACGATATGTGCTTGAAGGCCAAGACCATGACAAGCAAGCCCTGCAGACCCAGGTCCCTCACAGAGCCTGGCCAGGTAAGATTTCAAAGTACATTTAAGGCATGAAACCAAAGGACACATGAAGGTGGTGAGTGCAAAGTATGTAACCTTACAGAGAAACTGGATTTTGTTTTATTTTTTTATTTTTTTTTTGGTTTTTCTCCGGTACCGGGAACCGAACTCACCACCTTGCGCTTGCCAGGCAGGAGCTTTGCCGCTGAGCTAAATCCCCAGCCCTGGATTTTGTTTTATATTCCACATTCACATTTGTTAAAACTTTTTGTGTACGGTTATACATGTATATGTGTATATATGTATATTTATAATTATGTATACATGTAAGGCATGATCAAAAGATATAGTGAATGCTTAATTTTAAAAAACATTACAGTAAAAGACACATTACAGTAAAACACACTTACTTGGGCTTTGAACACATTTATCCCATCGTGTTTGGCGCTTGCTGAAGCGGTTCTGGAAGTCCTTTTTCATGAGAGTCATTAGTTGCGTTGTCATGGCTGCCTCAATCTCCTGAGTCAACTCAAAACATAATGATCATTTTAACTTTAGGGAAGATCCAGAAGTTGCATGGTGCCAGATCTGGTGACTAAAGCGGAGGGTGACACACTAACATGTTTTTACAAGCCTGTCTTTCCACTGGAAGGTACTCGGCAGCAGCATTCACCTTATAAAGACTCTTACGAAAGAAGACATCCAGAACTGCTTCAGAAAGTGGCAAGAATGATGGGAAAAGTGTGTTCGAAGAAAGAGGGAGTATTCTGAGGGGGATTAATGGTGACGTGGCTTTGACTGTCACGCATTTTTAAAATTGAATCATTCACCATGTATTTCGATCACATTCTATATGACTGTGGAAACTCTGAATATAAGAAATGAGCAGAAAGAACAAAGAATGAAAAACTATTCATAGTCCCATCACTTAGCATTTTTTACCCTCTCGGTATATATTTCACTCCATTTGAACCTGCTGTTCAAAGTTTCCTGCTCGATGGAATCCAGATCCCACTTTGGAGACACCACTCACATACACATCAAGG
Organism: Chinchilla lanigera; assembly: GCF_000276665.1. Taxonomy (NCBI): domain Eukaryota; kingdom Metazoa; phylum Chordata; class Mammalia; order Rodentia; family Chinchillidae; genus Chinchilla; species Chinchilla lanigera. Next base: position 1,681,941 of record NW_004955522.1, on the reverse strand, counting down.
ATTCCTACTGGCAGGTCAAGAGACAAGTGGCCCCGCCTCCGTTCCTTCTCAAGGACACTACCTACCCTGAGAGGTGGATGAAAGGGGTGGAGGGCACAGACGAAAGACCTCAGGGTTAAGAAATGTGACCTCACACACAGCCGTGTGCTGGCCTGATGACCATGTTCATTGCAAAGACAAGGTAAGGATCCCTTGAAGGGCATAAGGTCCCTACCAAAGTTCCATGTGCGTGCGCACATGCGCGGAGGGAGGCAGGGGGCTTGTGGCTGCCAGCTGCAACACAGAAGCACCCAAGAAGACTCTCATCAAGGTGAGTGAGGACGAACAGGCTTGAGTTCCAATTGCAGGAAAGAGGAAAGGAAGTTTTTCCCATTGGCCTTGTCCTTGGCCCCTCCGTTGTCTCACTGTGGCTGGGTCTTCTGCTGGAATACGCTATTCTATTCGATTCCACCTGCCCTGCAGCAGTAGCTGGCGGCAGGAAGGACGGGGCTGAAGCCCTCTGTGGCTGCTCCTGCAGAGTTTGTCAGGTCTTGTCCTGCAACCACCTCCATTGTGACAGCCCGCCTGCCCCATGGCTTGAGCGGGGAGTGTGGGCTCTGGATGAAGCATTCTTTCCCCAAACATCGCTGGCTCCCTGGGGCTGGGGCTCTTTTCCATAGGCCTCTGACAGTAAGGATGGGGCTACTGTGGGAGGAAATCGCTGCTTCCCTGAGAGACCAGCCCTTCTTGTTCGCTTAATTATCATTCCTTACTTGAAGTATGCATGGGCTGCTATTTAAATAAACAATGAGGGGATTTGAAACAGAGAAACTATGAAACTGAAATTGCTTTAATTTACATCCCAAGGGACTGGGGCTGTAGAGCTCTCTGAATGCCAAATAAATAAATAAATAAATAAATAAATAAATACTTAAATTAGCATTGAGTTGGAGGTAGCCTGTGATTTGTAAAAGGGAGCAAAGGAGCCAAGTGTGGCCTATGACAACCTATTAGACATTTATTAAATACCTATTAGATATCAAGCTTCCCAGGTGATGCCTGAGGCCCCTTAAATACACAATGCAGAACTGTACCAGGAATAGCAGACCCTTCCAGAAACAACAAGGAGGAGGTGGAAAGGCCATGGCTTGTGTCCCCTGAAAGTGGCAGACTGTGGAAAGTAGGAGATCCAGACTTTGCTTGTGATTTTGGATCCAGCAGGCTGGACTGTGTAAGCTGTACACCAGCTGGACGAAACAAGCCTAGCGACCCGTCCTAAGCCCTCTTTATCCAAAGTCAAGCAACAGAATTAAGAGGTCAGATTTCACCATGGCCAATGCAAAAGGAAGAGCTGCCTGGTGTTTTGTTGCTCTGCATTACTGCTGAGAAGAAGAGCCCAGGGAAACTTCCAGGGCTGACTTTGCAGCACTGCATGGGGTGAAAGGAATGGATGTGCACACAGATGCCTTGGCTGGGCTTCACATATGGGCTTAGGAAGGCCCTAAGGATTCTTAGGGATAAAGGTGAGGACAGGTTAACACATGGGCATTCATAAGCCAAGGGAAAGAGAGGTTGGTTAGTGACTAAAATGCTCTTGCTGGGGACTTTACAAACATTAGCATATGTCATCCTCAAATTGATATGGTCCCATTTGGTGGGAGAAGAAACTGTGACTTCTACAGTGCTATGTGTGACTTCTACAGTGGTTATGGCGATGGTGGGATTCAGAAGCAGAGGATGGTCATTCACTTCCTGCCCCAACAGCTAGGGAGCAAACTCAGAGATCCTCTGCTCCTCTGCAGCTTAGCAGTGTACAGATCGGCTGATCAGGGTATCCTGGACTCTCATGTTTGCTGGTTCTGGCTCGGCCTTACCCCTGTCCCTCTCTGATTATTTTCTGGGTCTTCTGCAGTATTTTTTCCACAATAGGCAGCCTTGCTCCATTAACCTGGAGATTCCGCCATATGGTAGAGCCAGGGGGTCAGCTGTGCAGGGGGCACAGGGACCCTGCAAAACCTCTCCTAGCAGCTGCAGCAGAAATGATGTGGGGAGGACCTGCAGAGAGCCATCTAAATATTCTCATTCCTCCATCCTGCACTGTGGCCAGGGTCTGTTGCTGTGCGGGTCACACCTGGGCCACTCTTGCTGATGGTAGTGGTTGAGGTTTAACAGTGGACCACTCCATCTCTGCCAGGCAGAGAGCCTGGAGGCTCACAAAGGGAAGTGGGAGGCATACGTGGTACCCATGTGATGGGAAAAGATGCCAGGCGGGCAAAAAAAAAAAAAAGGAATAAAGAGAAACTCAAAGGGGCTGGGGATTTAGCTCAGCGGCAAAGCGCCTGCATGGCAAGCGCAAGGTCGTGAGTTCGGTTCCCGGTACCAGGGAAAAAAAAAAAAAAATCTTTAAAAAAAAAGAAACTCAAGAGTGTTAGGATGGGCTGGGTTGCCTGGGGGGCCAAAACAAGCAGTGTTGAAGAAAAATGCCCCTTGTCCGTTTTCCCTTGGCTCCGGAGCATCTAGGCACACTGGTGTCAGGACTGAAGGTCACAATTCTCAATCTCCCCAGCAGTGATTTAGGTTCAGTGACTAAACCATGGCCAGGGAGAAGCGAGCAAGAGTGCCAGGTGTGGCATCTCAGAAGGCTCCTTGGAATGGAGGAGGTCAGTATTCTTCCTCACTTTTTCCATTCATGCTGCCTGGAGCTTTGGGGCCAGCTGGTGACTCTGCAGATGGGAGCAGGGTTGCAAAGCGGAAGTGGAGAAGGGGCTTGGATCCCTGAAGACTGTGGAGTGGCCACAGCGACCCTGGACAGTCTGTTTCTATTCTTTTCTCTGAAAGAATCTGCCAGCACAGTCGGGGTCGCATTAGCAGCAGCCAGATTAATTCTTCGTGTATGTACCCAGCCTCCAGTCCAGGCTGCACGAGGTGCCCGTCTTGTTTTCCCACTCTAGCAGTAATAATAATGAAAAAGAAGCAATTCCACTTACTCTTCTTCCTTCTAACCCCACCCCCGCGCCCGCTCTGATCTATTTCATAATCTGCTGTATGCATATGGTTTTATGGCTATAATTTAATTCAGGAGCTCTCAAGAAATTATATAGTTCAATATCATTAGACTGTTTTGATAGTGTGCTACCCTTCCCAAGTCTCAAGCATTGGCAGAAAACACCTATTTTCTACTTAGCAAAACAGGATCTGACCTCTAAACAGTGATACAGTAAAAACAACAAAATGGAACAAAAACACATCCGTTATACAAGAAGCTTCCTTGACTACCAGAGCTGTTCTTTATACCACGGTATGCTTTATTTTCACATGTGTACATCATATATTGTAATATGGAATGGATATTGACTGAAGCTGAGGTGAATATCCACATGTATTGACCTCAGAGGTAAATATTGACGGAGACAAAGGTAAAATCGATGCTTACCTTGAGGGATAATAAATCTGGATATGTATTGAAATAAGAAGTCAATAGGCTCATTGTTACAAACACTCGTGGTCATAGGCACTTGAGCGCATTCGTACGGTGAGTGGTCAGCGGTTGCTTTCTGGACAACGGAGGCAGCAGGAGGAGCTCAGAGAAGCTTCTCAGGCTCTCTGCTCTCAAGTCTGTCACCAGCTCTCATCACAGTAGGTCAACAATCCCAGGCAACCCTGTGCACTCTAAGCAAGGTCAACTTCCACCTCTGGGAGGCAGTTCTAGGGTCAGGTGCTTTATGCTGGTTATTTTAGCTTGTTCTCCCCAAATCAGAAAAGATGGGCAGATTGCCCCCATTGTACTGCCTGGTAAACTGAGATGCTGAGAGTTGATCTAAACTTACAGTGGTGAATTCAAAACCCAGGTGGTGTTTGTCATCAGATGTGTCTATCACACCATAGTCTTTTAATAAGGACTATACATCTGGCTGTAGGTGAAAGTGTTAGGCGTCAGAGAAGGGAAATGGGAGAGGGAGAGGATTAAGGGAAGATGGACCTGTCTAGAGGGACAGTCACCGGCTGCCCGCGAATCTTCAGTGGCCCGAGTTCCTAGTCACAGTGGCTCCTCCTGTGCCACAAGAGGCTGTGCAGCTACAGGCACTGGACACAGCTCTGGCCAACACTGCAGGAAAAGGGATTTTGGAAAGGTCCTCTCGTTTCCAAGGGAAACACATGGGAAAGATGATGCTTTTTTCCTGCTGCAACATACTACCTGATTATGATGGCTGGAACTGCTGTACCTCTCTTAAAAAAATGGGGAAAGGAGCTTCATTCTACAGAAAAAGCTGACAAGGAATGGCCAATCACTATGTGGCCCCTCTGTGACCACCCTATGTCTCTACTCCAGGCTGAGCGAGACAAATATTTTCACAGTACTGGAGCCACAGCGAGTTGAGTTTTTTTGCTTTATGCAGTCCAGAGTGTCTCAGCTGATGAGAGAAGAGGCCATGCACCTCCCTTTACACATGCAGAACCTCTGATTTAGGAAGGAAAAGTGAGACATACAACCACAGCACCCTGCGCATTCCTGCCACTCCTCTGCCCCCACCGCTGCTCCCCCCCCACGTGAGCTTACACCACGATCTGCCAGAAATCAGCTTGGGCAAACGAAACCCACCAGAACGGGTATCGATCTCCTCCACCCGACCTTGAGGCTCCTTCATGTAATGTACAAGACGCATCCTCTTGATACTTCCTCTCTTCAAAGGCTTTGGATTTCAAACTGTTTTACTGAGTTATAAGACATGTCTCTCAGGCCGAACACACAAACTGCAGCAGAACCTGGCTGTGTTTCCTCTGTACCTAGTGCTGCAATTTATCAAGAAATGCAATCGGTGCTTTCAATTTTTCTTGTCTAGTTTGCTCCCTGGAAAATCCTCCCTTCCTCCCCAACTAGGACAATCCTATTTAGTCCTCAGCAAGCAGCGCTAATGCTGTTCGAGTTGAAGGGCATTTCTTGCCCCTTTCCTGACCACCAGGGCCTCCCTGGACCTGTCTTCTCCCCAGTGCAACCTCAGTACAATGGGAGCGCACCACACACTCACTTCCTTCCTGAATCCTCAGTCTGAGCTCCGACACCAGCGAGCTGCTTTCCTATGTGCAGAAACAGTTTTACTTAGTTTTTGACCCCAGGACCGATCACACGGTCTGACACAGAGGAAACACAAAATGTGCCAACTATAGACTTCGAGAAGGGACAAATAAAATCCTCCTGAAAAACTCCACGAAGTACCAACGCCACGTGCCAAGACCCTCATGCCCCAAGGATTTCTAGTCTTTTCTTCCAGCGAAGCAGAAGTACCAGAGTTAAATGTTTGCATTTCTCATTCTGTGGAAATGAAAAGAAGGAAATAGAAAACATCAACAAGCTGGTGATGAAGCAGTTAAATAAGGGGAAATTAAAAGAACATGAAGAATCAAGTGCTATAAGTTCCATTTTTGCCCTCATAAGTCTGTGTTTTTATAGGAAACTGGGGCACATTCTCATCCAATTATTGGCTATCTTTATGCTCTGCTCAGAACCTAAGGAACCCCTCCCACCGTGGTAGCTCCTTTGTGGGGAGCCGGGGCCCCACAAGGCTGGGGACATGGCAAGGGAAGGTGGGGCAGAGTGGGGCAACAGCCATGTGACGCTCAGGAAGGCAGCCACCAGCCACACTCACAACAAGCCCTGGGGATGCCAACAAGGCAGAAATGACTGTCAGTGAAACCACAGTTGGGTAAACCAGGAGGCCTAGCTGCCATCTGGGAGGATCAGCAAAAAAGGACTCAAAACAGTCCTCACTTCTGTTTTTCTGTTCTAGTTCTTTCTTTTTCCTTTCTTCTTCTGTTCCCTCCTTCACAGTTGCAGTTAGGAACCCTAAAAAATAAGTCCCAACAGAAATACTAGACTCACTGCTGCCAAAACTTGAGTGCCAAGATACATGTAATTGTTTGGGGGAGAGGCAAGGACAAATGTGAGAGAATCTACAGGTGCCTCTTAAGGTCAAAAGACCATGGACGAGTCATATAAAGAAAATGTCTTGGAATAGTGGCCATGTTCTCATAAAGAAGTTTTGCATAGCAGCTGCTAAATGGTACATACAGATTGTGACAAAAGAGAATGGTCATTTTTTTCCAGACAAGGCCAGGGTCATCTCTTCCTCTTCCCCACTCTACCGCCCAGCATCATAATCATCCTCATCCTCATCTTCATCCTCATCTCTGCTGTCAACATAGCTCCTTATACTCAGTGCCTCATAGCTGACAAGTGCTATGAAGTGATGCTAAATCAACCATGACATACTCTTTGTAGATGTTTGTGGTATTTAGCAGTACTTGGGATACCACATGCAGGAATGAACACTACACACAAACTCAAGGGGAATAAACCCCAAGGGACCGAGGGACTTCACTTTCTCTGAGCTTCTGTATTCTCATTTAGAAAAAGAAGAATGGATTAACTGTTATCCAGGTGGTTTGTGTAAATTCTATTATTCTAGCGAACAGTGTTTTCCCCATGTTCATGATCTGCATCTAATAAGTTATAGAGGCCACTTCAAAAATATCTTTGAGGCCAGGAGTGGGCAGTGCTTCCCCAGCAGTAAGGCTCATTTGGTTACAGAGTAGCCATATCCTAACCTCCAGAGTATAGACTAATTCTTTTGCTAGTGGCAGCCTCAAAAAACCAGGTGGTTCATTTAAAGCAATGGCCCGAATCTTTATTAACCATACTCACATACCGAGAGTGGGGAAAGTGCCCGACCTGTTCAAACTCAGGACAACCTGCATCAGGAGAGGAGTTCACAGGCTTCAGCTGCAGGAACAAAGCCACCCAGGAAAACCTCCCCCTTTGTCCATTTAGCTGGCTGGTACTGACCCTACCTGTGCGCAAGCAGGACCAGCATGCAACAGTACCAAGGGTTAGGGCCATGAGGTACCCCTGATACACAAGCAGGGAACAGACGGGGCTTCCTGAAGCTCAGCTGAATTGCAGGGTCTGATTTACCACAGCTACAAAGAGCAGACTGAGTTGCTTGTAAACACTCCAATCATTTCCAAAAGAGAGCAGCTTGATTTACATGTCCATAACTAAACATGCAGAAAAAGACTGTCACTTCAGAGCCTTAATGTTTCCTGATAGCAGAATTAGTATCAACTGGGATATTTTGCATTTTCACCAGGAAGCAGACCTGGCATGAGGATCCTCTAATAGTTTAAGACTTGTTAAGCGCCTCAAAGCAAGGCAGTGGCTTGGATCAAACACCTCTCTATCTGGGCTGCTTCCATCCCATACCTGAGTACTCAAAATGCCCCCACGTGTTCAATGCCAATGAAGAGTGACATTTCTTCTGATCAACATCTCTGTTTACCGTAATCAGGGGAGGGTGGTGAGGAAACCTTAGGATGCCAAGTGATCGCTTGTTTTCAGGATAATCAATAAGACACATCTTGAAAGATTCATGCAAGTTTAGAATCAATTATGAATGGGATGATGACAAAACTCCGCAGGAGAGTTGCCCGAGTGTTGTTTTTTTAAAATTCTTATTGGAGAGTTACACTCCATTTTGTTGGTTTCTTTGAATGTTATGAAAATTTTCAAAGAATGTTAGCTGTATGAGGCCATTATCAAATAGCAGGCTTACGTCATGACAGCAGAGATTTTCAAATTGAGACCCCGTAGAATCTTAGGATAATATCTTGTCAGTTAAAACAAGGTGAAGGGATTTTCAGTCAAGGATAAAAAGGGATACAATGTGCATAATGGGAATAACATGAATTTTTGACTCAAGAAATCTGAGTTTGAAACTAAGGATCCAACCATATAGGTAGATGATAGTGCGTGAGTTTCTTAACCATTTTATATCAAAATTCCCCTGTGACAAACAGAAGATAGCGGTGTCTTCATCAGAGGGTTATAGTGAAGATGGAATGAGATTACCAATATAAAAACTTTAGCACAATCTCAAACAGGCAATTGGCATTCAATAAATGCTGTCTATTCCCAATATTAAAAGTCCGCCTTGGTCACCCTCAGCAGATTACTTAATTCTTTACAGTCACCATTTTCTCAGTTCAAATTTGCAGATAATGTGTATGTTCTAAGGTTGTTGGGAAATTAAATTAGGTAATGAGTAACAGCATCTAGTAGAGCAACTGACACATGACAGGTACTAAAGATGACAACTAGCATTCAACCGGAGAGACAAAACTAAATGAGCATTCCAGGAAATCTAGAGCTATACTCCATCGTATAAGAAAGCAAGGCAATCGAGACACAGGAAGGGTTCTCTGGGCTCAGACTGCTAGAGTAATTTATTTTACGAGGAGTCTGAAAACAAACATCTCAAGAGAAGGAAGCACTGCAGCTTGGATGGAACAGAAAACAGTAAGAGATTCCAGAAGGTGAATAACGTCACTGATCCTGACAAAGCAGCCCGAGGAGTATCATGACAACTGGGAAAGTGCCCACACTGAGGTGGACAGGAAGGGACAGGATCTGGGGCCTCTAAAGAAGGAGCCATGCCTGAGCTGAGCAAAAAAGAGAGACACCCTGGGCTGGGGATTTAGCTCAGCGGCAAAAGCGCCTGCCTGGCAAGCGCAAGGTCGTGAGTTCGGTTCCCGGTACCGGAGAAAAAGGTAAGCAGACTTTTACATAAAAATAGTATCTGTAATTGTACTACTATAATATTTTTTCAAAGAATCAAAACGACACCCTGGGCTGGGGATTTAGCTCAGCGGCAAAAGCGCCTGCCTGGCAAGCGCAAGGTCGTGAGTTCGGTTCCCGGTACCGGAGAAAAAAAAAAGAGAGACACCCTGTGAAGAGACTTAAACAGAATATTGAGTGAAGCAGTCCTGGGGGACCACCATGGGACCACCATGGAGATGAAGAGAAGGAAAGGATACAGGACACAAAGTCTTCCTTGTGGCCACTAACTTAATTCCTAGCCCACCTGGCCATCAAAAGTCCAGCTGGAGGCCCATGAGTACATCCAGTTTTACGGAGTGGTCAGTGGCTGCCGAGGTCAACTTCCACAGCCAAGAGGTCCATCCCCAAAGGAACAGAGTACTGAAGAATTCCTGGGCTCCTGGCAGCATCCAGGACAATGGCCTCCATTCAGCCTAGGAGCCTACTTCAGGGAGAACGCTCTCAAGGCCTGGTCTCCTCTTGTCCTCAAATAGATCAACATTTGGCCTGAGCTTGCAGGTTACTTTTTATGAGCCACACCATTTAAGCTGTCCCTATGGTCAGAAATAGCCCGGGGCTGGTCAGAACTATAGTCTTGTAAATCTGACACTATATTTAGGTCTCACGGACATGGTTGAACAATTTCTTTTTAGGTTCAGGTTTTGAGTAACAGGTCCATAAATGCCTTTGAAAAGGCCAGGGCGAGAGGCCTCAGCCGAACGGGAAAGTAGGCCAGGAGGTCACCTCAGTCTCTCACATCTTTACCACCAGCCCTCAGGGACCTCAACAGTTGGGGAAACCTATTCTGTAACTAACTTTGAGAATTCTCTCAAAGCGTGGACATTTTTTGAAGCATTACTGGTGTGTATGGAAGTACACAAGTACTGAGTGTTCAGCTTGGTGAAACATTTACATGTGTACATATCTATACCATCGCGTCAACAAGTCAATATGCAAATCACTCCCAGGATGCCACAAGGCTCCCTTCAGGTCTGTTAAGATTACACCTCAGCCAGGGATATAGCTCAGTGGTAGCATGGACAAGGACATAGGTTCACTCCCAGAACCACACCCCCCAAAAAGATCCCCATGCTTCAGCAAGGTGGTGACTATTCTGACTTCTCTCTTATGGAGAATTCCTGCTGCTTTTGACCTTTACACAAAATACGTATGTACAAAATAGAATATGCACTCTGTGACGTGCCCGGCTTCTTTCACTCAACAGCATGCCTGCCTCTTGAACTTTACAATGCACATAAAAGTCACACCTCCACTTCTTGCATCGGCGTCCATTGTGCACTGGGCTGGGATCAATCCTTGGGTTTAATCTTCCCTGGGAACTCAGCAGATAGGAATTACTCTTCTACTCTGACTGATGAGAAAATGGGAAGTAACAGTTTCAGGACCGTGGTATAAAATCTCAAGTCTAGAAATCAGTACACTGATGTTGTAGAACCAAGTGTTTGGAATGCAAAATGTAATTACTTTCCTCTTGGCTAATTTGCTTTTGACTTTTGGCTGTATAGTTGGAAACGATTCACAGAAAGTCCTTCTTTTAGTCTCTGACACACTGGCTAGGACAAATACTAACTATGGGGATGAAGATGATAAAAATGATGACATTGATCATGCGGGGCCTTGTATTCATATTGAGGAAGTAGAAGTGATCAAATCAAGCATGGTCTCCGGCCTCATGAATCTTACAGTCTTGCATATAAGATAGAAAATAAACATATCAATAACTTCATAATTACATAGCTTGATCACACAGGGAAGGGATGGGCTGCTTCCTACCAAAGTGAATGGCACAGCTTAGATAATTTTTTGCAACAGCATTTTCCTTCTTGAACGGTTGGAGAACAAAAAAGCTGGGGACCTTCAGCAATGTCACATAACAGTTATGTGACGATGCCTAAAATATTCACACAAATAGGTATGCAACACTAACCAGCTTTGCTCTAATAAAGCTCTTCACCTGAGAAGCTCAATTACATCTGCAGTGGACTCCTCAGAAAGAGCATTTAAAAGGCAGTTTCGCCCTTGACTTTTGATTCTGTGTGTCAGAAGCACTTAACTCAAAACCCTCCAGATTCCCAACACCACATCGGGTATGGGTTCCTGGCCCAGATCCTCCCTGCCTTGTGCTTTGACATTGAAGACACTTGCATTATCATTATGTTATCAGTGAATCAGTCCCAGCTTTGGAAGATGAATGTGGGACACTGACATTTCCAGGCCTCTTCTCAAGGAACTTCTGTCAAGTATATCTTGCCACAAAACCTACATTTTATGACCGGAGATTCTACTTTAGAAAAAAAAAGAAAACCCTCCTTAAGAGAACCATTAAGAAGCAATTGTAAGTTCCGCTGAAGATGTCACAGGGGCTCTCGCATTACACTGAGTAGGCTAGATTCTGGAGCTAGGGCACGAAGCAAGACTGAGGATTGTCAGAATTTCACCTGAAATGCCAACACGCTTTGTAGGGCCAGCTATGCCCTCTCTCAGAAAGACCAAGACAGCCAGGCAGTGCTCCGACATTGGCTCAAAACCTTCTCTTTTGGTTGAACTAACAGACAAAGCAGTTACCCAGATTTACCTACCAGTTATTATAAAACACATATCCTTAAAGACGTTGAGAGATGCTCTAAGTAAGAGACCCACAAGGACAAAGGCTTCAAGAACAAAGGTTCAATAGGTCTTTTGTAAATGGGAAGGAGACCAGGAGAAGGAGAGAGAAGGAAAGGGGAAGTGAAGAGAATTAAGATGTGTTATGCACATGGACCAACTCTCCACGATGAATGTGATCAGTATGTACTGCAAACATGAGCCAATACATATTTTAAAAAGTAATAAAGAGAAACAAAGAACAAAAGATTCACTTCTGCCAACTTGTGTGTTATGCAACAGCTCTGCCCAGAGAGGGGAGTGGAGAAATCACTAGCACTTTGTGAAGTCCTATTCCTCTGCCTAAAGCTGACCTTGAGCAGGTTAACTGTGCACTTTACATGGACCACGCCCTGTGGCTACAGGCCCGTCTTTCCATCCCCCTTTTGTCCCCAGAGCTAGCAGAGTTCTGGCACAAAACAAGATGCCGGTTATCAGTGGAACAAAACACTGATATGCGGTGTGGAAGTGGAAGGGGCGCTTAACTCACCCAGGAACTAATAGGTCACTGGGATATTTTGCACTCAGGGGCACAATAAGGATCCCTGAGCGGAAGTATTGAGAGCTACGGTTCAGCTCAATTTGATAAAGACATCTCTATTAACTCCAACTATGCATAACACATTCACCATTAAGCAGGGGGTCATGAGCCACGTGCTAGAAATGACAAAGCACAGATGCTTGTATCAAGCCAAGGTTGGACTAATCAAAGAACCGATAAGTTAAAGGTCGAAATAAAAGATAAATAACGTAAAGCAGGGAGAAAGAACTGCTACAAAAGGGAAGGGAACCGAGAGACGGAGGACCAGAGAGACGAGACAAAGTAGAGAAAGAAAGAATTAAGGTGTGTGTTACACGGACCAACTCCCCATGATGAATGTGGTCAGTATGAACTTACGAACGGCAAACGTGTACTAAGAGAAAAGGGGGAAAGCCCAGCAAAAGGGCCAGGGTCATTTTTGTGACTTGCCATTGGTCAATAATCTGAAATATGAGGATTGCACAGTAAGTTTTTCATAAATGTATGCAAATTTTTGAACTCTCCTTACACAGCAGCAGACTGTGTAGGACAGCCAGGCAATATCAATATCATGAAGAACATAATTTTTAGAAAGACAAAACTTGACATATAAGAAAACACAAAACTTCCTACTCATAAGGAAAGGTGTTTTGATACTACGTTTTCATTTATGTTAATATAATTACCATTTTTATCCATATGCAACAGTAACCTCAAATGACAAGTATAACACAACCCAGCAGCAATTGCTATCAAAAATATAGATTTTGCTTTATTTTTACCTTCACCTGACACACTTTGGCCGTGTATTGACCACTTAGGAACATTCTTCTGGCCATAAATTCAATCAATAATTCACTCGTGCAGAACATATAACCATACATTTTCTGCTCACATAAACCCATAGATAACGAGTGCCCATTACAGCGCCGAGAGACAAAAGATGTTCATGCACACAGCACTCCTTCTCAGAAGACTCCCCTGAAAATGATCTCTGCCTTGCCTACAAATGAAATATTTAAAACAATGTTTTGATGCTGCAAGTTACACCTGACATATTTGTCGATTTTCACAGATGCGAGGAGTGATTAGATTTGGGGGTCAGTTACTTTAAGGTCATCTTGAGACCACACATTTTAATTTCAAATAGAGGATGACAAACCTGATAAGCAAAACTTTATAAAATAAAAGGATATGAAATCAACTTACACTATTAGTTGGTATGGGGAAAACTTTTGTATTAAGTCCTGTCATCCGAAGGTAAGGAACTTGGTGTTACAAGAGATAATTTTCCTGACAAATAACCTTGATAAGTTAAGACACCTATAAAAAGAACTGATATAACCTACTCTAATCCCTGCATTGCCTTTATTCTCAATGACCAATAGGAAGAGAAGGGAAATGGACTCTGGTCTCATGTGTCAGGGCATTTATTAGTAAGGATATCATATTCCTAGAAGTTTCTCAGTAACCTAGAAAGATTACCATTACCATTACCATGGGAGTGGGTGAGACTACCCAGCACCCACTCTTACTCACAAAGGGTTAAACTATAAAGGCAATGGGAGGGTCTATGAGTGCTTTAAAACTCAATTAAAATAAAACCAGTTCCTGTTAGTTTCTCCAATCCAGATTTAAGACTCCTTCTGTATTATCTATTCATATGAAAAAGGGTACAGCAATTGAATTTTGAATTATGCTAACCCATTTTCTCAGCTATAGAAAATGCTGGCTTCCAGCCCAATGAATACAATAGCCACACGCTTAAGACCTTTAATTATCTAATTAACGTAGTGTCATTTTAGCAATTGGTTCAAATGACCATATGTAACTTTTTTCTTTATAAAATCAGAATTGTAAATATCTTTAAAATACTTGTTATGGATTGCCATATATTGTACTTTACAAAGATACAACTATAATTGAGAACCAGATTTCCAATAAAGCTTTTAATGTGAAACATGCCTTTTAAGCCACCAAAACAACTCCAGTGTGACCAAAGGCTGATTTCTCACATGATAAGTTAACAGATATTTTTTTAGAAATCTACTCAGCTAGACATAGGAGGGGAAATACCCCCTGGGAGGCTGGTATGTTTGAAGGAGGAGGGGCACAGAGGTGTTTAGAGCAGACATTCTACTGAAGAATGCATTCTAATAAAGGCCATCATCAATGACATTATAAAGCGAATAATAATGTAAAAACCTTCTCACAGAAGACTGCTCTTTCTCCTCATTTTCTCACCACTGCACTCTCCATGGAGTTGAATTCTAACTTGAAATCCTTCACATACTTTGCAAACCAGATAGTGTCAAAGTGGCTCCTATAATTTACGAATGCCGAAGCTTTTGGGATTATAAAGCTAATGTTGTGGAAAAGTGTGCTTAGGCTAAAGAACTTATTTCTGTGCCATTTGCTCTATCTTTCCATTCGGCAATCTGACCGTGATGGGACCATTGGCGGCCAACACCTTTGGGCTTCTGCCAGGAGCCCCTGATTCCAGTGGGCTAACCCAGACACATGGAGGTGTCGTTTATTTGGAATCACAGCAGAAATCAACCTACAATTGGTTCTCAGCACTGACTGAATTCCCCTTTGGCAAAGAAAATTGCACATATGGCCCTTGCTCTCGGAGAGTTTGTGGTCTGGCGGGGGAAGCAGGCACCACACCCACAACAGGAAGCACCATCACACCTCGGCCAGGCACATCATCCAGAAGACTCCCAGGCCCTGGTGCTTTCCCATTTAGAACTGACCTCTGTGGTGTACAGTGAAGTGGTGACATTTTCTGGGTTTCAGTGAGTTTTCAAGGCACTTTCATTTCAAGTAGAAAAGCCCAAGAGTGTTCCAGGCATCCCTTTAAGAGATTTAAGGAGAGTGTCCTCTTATTTTATTCCTCACAACTACGTACAAGGCAGATGGCATTTGTTTTCTTAGGCTGAAAGACTGGAGACTCAAATATTTCTCTGCCTGTTTCTCCATCTGTAATGGGCAATGAGATGATCTCCATGCTCCCATCAACTTTGAAACTTCCTAGCCAAGCTCAGAGATTGCCTGGCTGACCCCTCTTCACTGGATCTCACCTCCATGTTCCCCTCACCACAGCCCCTCCTGTGGTCCCTCTTCCCTCCTAGCCTCATCTTCTGCTCCAACCCCCTGGTCTGTATTCAAGAAAGACTGAACTGAAGAGCCAAAGACCTCATGTCCATCCCTTCCTATCATCCTTCAGGCTGGAGAATCCTCCCTCCTTCGCATGGTAAACTCTAGCTGTCCTTCAGCACGGCTTGGATGTCTCTCGGTATTGGGTGTCTGCGATTCCTCCCTCTCCCACTTCTGATTCTATGTCTTCCATATCTTAAAGGGATCTGTGTCACACTCAGGTGCAATTTATTTAAGTATCTGTTTCTTTGACTCAAATGTGAGTTAGGAACAAAGCAAAACTTGCCCTTTCATCCCCAGTGCTTAATAAAGTTATACTCACAAAGCCGGAACTGCATAATTACTGCTGAATCATTAAGTGGCTTTTTAGCGTTTCTAAAAGGTTACAAAAAAGAAAGAAAACAAGAGCAAAAATGGAAAACTAAATATGACAGAGTGACTGACAATATGGACAAGCAAACCAACCAACCACTAAATAACTATGCATGGGGCCAAGAAAATAATGTAGAAGAGGTATGATATAATCTTATTATTATTACTTGTGATAGAAGTTTCTGAAAAGGAAGAGAGCTCACAGTTAATTGTAACAATCGACAAAGCTATAACAGCCCTGCAAGTGATATTCATTTATGGGGCTGTACCCTCACTATGAAACTTGCCCAGAAACAGACGTTCTGTAGCACTTAATATGTGTTCCAAGTGTTAGAGATACAATGTTAGAAGCCGCACCGAAAACCATGAGCTTGCATTCATTTTCATTTACTTATAATGTTGATATATCATATTGATCTTTGTCCAAATGACCCACAGCTGGAAATGAATTTCTTTCAAACAGTTCATAACAACTACCTGTCTATGTGTCTACGCATCTATCTTTGTATATTTGGAGTATGAGTATGGATACAATACATGTTATATATTATTTGGTATTCATTTATATTTATATTAAATGTAAAATTAAATGTCAAGAGATTAATAGTATGAAGCTACTTTTAATTGCTGAAAAGGCAAAAATCCATCAGCAACAACTTATTTAGTGTAATATATCTTGTGTTAAGGTTAAACATTATGTAAGGACTTTCTGAAGGAGGTGGTCAAAACGATGTTAGTAAGCACATTATAGCATTTCTACAAGAACAAAGGACTATATACTTTTTTCATTTGAAATCCGAGCCCATAATTACTGATGTTCTTGTGAAATACTAATTAACAATCTGTAATTATCTAGAAGAACTGTGGCCTTCAGGATACAAGTGATAGCAAAAATCATATTTGAATCCACCCTGCCCAAGTAAAATCCTCAAACTGAATTGCCAATGGCCCAAGCACAATGAGGTCACTAGTGAATGTGCTAAACTGAGTCCTATCATGGACAATCCCTAGCAACAGATTCTTCACACAGAGGAGGCTTCCCCACGACGGCAAAGGGAGTCACATGGCACTACAGAGCGCTGAACTGCAGAATTATCCAAAATATCTTAACGAAGGTGAAAAGGATGAAGACAGACACAACCATCCTTATTTATACGATTTAGGAGCCAAAGCCCAGAAAGGTTAAGTATTTTGTCCAATGCCACAGCCCTGGGAAGTAGAAAGACTTGACCTTAAATTCTAGCAGGTTCAGATTCAAAGAGGTGAATCACACACAGAACTGCATAAACTCCCTTCTTGGTGAATCTGTAGGTGGACGAAAGATGAAGCAGCTAAATGATGAGCCGGGTGGGAAGGCACCCTTTGCACCCTTTATTCATGGTGGTGGGGCTGGAATAGGGGTACAAATGCTGAAAGTCCAATTCTGAATAAGTCTGACATCTGAATGAAATTATATCAACATCTATGTATATATATGAAAAATATTTTTAATATATGTATGGAAATATGGCTTATCTAATTATCTATCTACCTATCCTACCTGTACTATACATACCTTTTCTTAAATCAAAAAGATTAGACAGGACTGGGGATATAGCTCAGTGGCACAAGTGCTTGCCTGGCAAGCGCAAGGTCCTGAGTTTGCTTCCCAGTACCAAAATAAAAAAAAAAAAGATTAGACAGAAAAATCTATTCAGCAGATACTCATTTCCATCCTCTTCCCTCCTTGGAGAAGTAAAATACCCCAAGTGAATTTGGATTTGGTCATGTACCCAGCTTTGGCCAAAGAAAGTGATGGGGAGTGCTAAGTCTGAATCCAGCCCTCATAAGATATTGTGAGCTTCCAGTTAGCACCATGGGAGGAATGTGCCTTAGCTCACCTTCAGCCTGAGCCCCAGAAGAAGACAGTGAGGCAAAGCCACAACAAGCAACAGGCAGATGAGTCAGTGCTTCAGGGATGATTTGTTACCCATTAGCTAACTAATACACAGAACGAAAATGAAGTTTATTAAACTATTTATTTTAAAGAGAAAAAAAGCACAAAATTTCAGAGCAAGACAATAGGAAAGTAACAATGATTAATACACGGCATATTGTTATCTTTAAAGTAGTTACTCAGAGTACAAGATATAGGCATTTAATTGTCCGAACAATATTAGCACAAACCTTTCTTTTCACTGAAATAAGAGAAATTAGTAATACAACTATCTTAACTATCTTGCATATACATATGACTTTCTCTTTTCTTTTCCCCTTCCCTCCATCCCAGTTTCTCTTTCCTTTTGAACAATTTCTTTCCATGGCAAATGAAATTTATAAAATGGTCAAGTAAACTATGTGTGTAGGGTGGCATGGAGGAGTTAATGTGGAAATACTATTAAGAAGGGGCTGGGGATTTAGCTCAGCGGCAAAAGTGCCTGCCTGGCAAGCGCAAGGTCGTGAGTTCGGTTCCCGGTACCAGAGAAAAACCAAAAAAAAAAAAGAGAAATACTATTAAGAAAGGATTAGAATGTCAACATCTGCATTCTTATGTAGCTCCTACTTCCAGGGCCAGGAGCTTCTTTATATTTATATA